>NW_025778476.1:0-74400 GCF_021130785.1 Homalodisca vitripennis | reverse complement strand
GTATATTTGTCATGAACATATGTAAAAGATGTGTAGGAACAATGGAAAATAAGTAAAGACATACAGGGATATATTACGATATATATTGGGACCTATGGGCACCCACCGCCATTGTCCACAAATATCCTTCTGGAAAACTCATATTAATTTTGTTATTTGATTACAGGTGTATTCTTATTGATACATTTCAATTTCCTTACGTGCAACCTGGAGGTCAATATAAATAAATCAAACAGCATCAAGAGAAGGGACGGGTAGCAGTAGATAACATTTGGAACGCTAATAAAAATGCGGCAATTGTCCCCCACAGTGAATACAATGAAACTTTAATAGCAGCCACTTTACTTTCGTGCTGGGGCTCATCTTACAGGCTCGATGGTCTGTAACATTTTGCCTTACTAAAATAATCAATAACAAGAGATTGGGATACATAATTATTGCTTTGGAACATTTTTAAAAAATGTTAAGAAGAAAAAATATAACCATTATTACTCATCATCTGAGAGTTCAATTATCATTTTAAAAAAATGTCAATTTTTATTTTATTTTATTTATACATTATTTATCGAGATACCCAAAAATTTTTTTTATGGGTGAGTCCAGCAAAGTATACCCGCAATGCTTTATTACAGTTCATAATAAAATAAGCTTTTTAATGACTTGAAAGTTAATGTGCTTTATTAAAAAATTCTAGTCTAGTTTAAAGATTAATGTTCCGTTCTACACAAAGTTAATTTCAGACTTATTAAACTGGAGCCACTAAAATTACCTCCCGTTAATGAAGAAAGGGGGGGCCATTCAGAATTTTTTAATATTGGAATAAGTTTCAATTCAGTGGTAGGGTACGTTTACAAACAAACCAGGAAACTTCTGAGTAAACAAATGTGCATGCGGAAGTTGCTACTTTTCCGCTAACTTAAACTATTGCACATGAAGGCATTTTGTTAAAAATTCTACATACGAGTTTAGTAGCTGTTTTTTAGAGGAATAATTTAATATTCTTTAAAAAACTACGGGCAATAATGCTCAATCTCTCTTTTCTTGGGGGGGGTAACTTGTGAAACCACCATTTATCAAGGTTTGCATGGTCTCCCTAGCAGTCGGGTTATTTCAAGTCATGTAGGGATATATTATATGTTAATTTTATAATATTATGATGTTTATATATATAATAAATCACACGGTATATATTACACATCAGTAATATTAAAATGTGCAATCGCATTATCAAAGGCAAATTTTAAACTACTTTTTTTGCGTTGCTTTGAGTAATGAAAAACGAAGGTTCGTATTGATTAATTCTGTCCCCAAAGCTCACACGAAACCCGACCAGACATTACTACAATTACCCGTCCATGTCCGGTGTTCCCAATAACGTTATTGTCAGAGGTTTTTTGTTTCTTCGGCTTTCATGAACCACACCAACTCAATCCTGTTCCCAAATTACATTTCATAAAGAGAATAATTAAATAGAGTTTTATTATTATTTTTAAAGGAAATCTTACTGAATTTTACTTTAGTTTATATTGAAGTTAATATATTATTTGTATCTAAGTTATATTATTATATCTTATGCAAGGAAATAATTGTTTTAGAATCTGTTTTAAAATCATAATAAGGGAATGTTACAAAAAATTGGGAAGTTTGACGAATAATAATGAGACCTCAGTGATGTTCTGATTGATTTGAAAACGTTTAAGGAAGGTCTTAGTGATAACTCATTCTACTCTTAAAACGTAAATTCTTTAGTGAATATCTCATGTAATTATAAGCATATAGAATGAAAATCAATCATGAAAGAAAATAATGAAAAAGTTCCACGACACTCAGCCATATGCCATGGTTGAGTGAAAAAGTTCATTTCTGTATGAGGATAGTCTGAGTAAAATATTCGCTAAAGTTGAGCTACATTCCATGGAGCCAATGCATAACATAATCAGACTCAGTGTTCCGCAAATTGAGATGAGACTTCATGCAAATTTCAAGTCTCTAGTTTAGATCTTTTTTAGATATTGAGCCGACAGACAGACATGAAAGTTGTTTAACTCAACAAATGAAATAATCCCCCTCCCAAAAAAATAAACTCGGGAAAAGTGTCTTTATTTGCAGTAGATTAATGCCTGTAACACTGATTTAGCTTAGTAGAATTGATAGTTAGATTTTTAAACTCAGCACATTTACACATGTAACCGAATTACACTAAAACTAATTCAGCGTCATTTTATGGTGACGTGATATATACAATTTTTATTATTTAAACACTGATGTTAATTAGGTTTATAATATTAATTAAACATATATTTTATTATTTTTATTATTATCATAAAATTAGTTATTGAAGAAAAAATGTGGGAATGTATCATTTCGCAGAATATATCGAGAAAGATTTCATCTCTAGGCGAAACATTAGGCATTAACCGACTTAAAAAGAAATTATTCCATGTGAATTTACAATACGTATAAAAAATACGATAAAAACGTTTTACGTACGAATTTCAACGAATTATCACAAAGGCTAGTAGCCTAAAATTTGGAGGCAAATGTAAAATTTTAATAAAAACACAAAAACACATACTTAAACTTAAACTTCATTTCTGTTTCAAATGACCTGTATTGGTAGTGTACACATAAAAATATAATTGCAGAAAAATTGTTTTTGAGAAATTAAATTTACCCTTTTTATTACATTTCTGTCAAATTGAATATTTTCTAGTGGATATTATTTGTGAAGTGAAACGTAAAGTTAATGTATAGACTGATTAAGATAATACATGAAATTGGTCTACATTAATATAAAGGCGACATAATTTCCTTTCACGTAATATATGATAAAAATTTTACTAAGAAAATCATCTTTCACGAGTTTAAATAACGATTAAGAGCTCTTCTCTCTTAAAAGGATTTTCCAACGAAGCGTTGAGTGAGAGCGGCACAAATTTAATCACCACATTTGTGAGGCAAAATTGAAGAGCCTGCTTGAATGTTAATGTTTGCTCGAGCGGTGGGTAGTGAAAAAATATTTGTGATAATACATTTATTCTCTACTAGCTTATATGAGGGTCAAGGCTGTATTGTTTTCTTATAATTACGGCATAAACTATATATGATTTTAAAATGTTATATAAAAGTTAAACAATTTTAAATTATGCTTTTCCGTTTTTAAATTTATGCTTATTTTGAGTCGAAGATGTCGTATTATTTAAATATTAAGATTTAGATATCTTTCAGTGAATAACATTGTTTAAAAATTTTTTTGATGGACTAATGCGTGTTGCGAAACAAATATTTCATACTTTTTTTAGGAGAGCAAAATTCTTATGTTGTTCTTATATTCATTCTTATGTGCAATGGGTTTGTTGTTTATCCAAAATAATCCATTGCACAATTTTAAAATTTTAACTGAGAAGTTATATTTTTACTTTACAATAAATTTTTCTCTAATAGGATAAGGTTTGATTGCTTTTACTACTAGTAAAAGAATTGTAAGATTTCATAATTTTGCAAGTATTACGTGATAAAATTTTTAATTTCAGTAGCTGGCAATTTTTACTGTACCAGAAGATTTTTCAGGTTAGTATATTTCTACTGACCATCTGGGTTGGGTTTGAAAAACAGTTATTTATTTTTGGTTAAGAATCAAGTATTTTGTTTTCGTTTACATCATCATTCTTTAGGGTTATATGAACATTAGAGTGTTTAATTTGATTACTTATGCATTTTAAAGGATATTTTTTTAGACACAGACATTTCCTAGTTTTTATACATTATTTTTAAAAATCTGCACTATTAGTACATAATGTTTTGGCCCTAACTGACAAAACCTTTGGTGCTGATATCTTGTTTGTGTCCCTCAACTGTAAAATAATGTGGAATATCTTTATTAAAACATTGAGTTCGGTCATAACATATTTGCTTGTAAAAAGTTACAAAAGATGTATGCAAAATTAACTTAGAAAATTTATAACAGGCACATAATTTAATATTTAAATCTACTGATCTACAAAAGTACCCGTTGGTTTGAATACAAAAATTATTAGATAAAAATTGTATAAATTATGTATTATTTTTTTTCCTAATTCTATTTATCTTTCTCTATTCCTTATATTTCACTTAGGTGTTAATTTACATATTAAGCAATTTAAGTTTATTGATTTCTGTAAATTTCTATTTATTTATATTAATTTTGTTTGTTTGGGGTAGTATTTAAATTATTTTTTGTTAATCCTTTTGAGAAAACGCCAAATGCCAAAAATATTAAAGGACATTTATATAAAGAAGTCTGGTTTATAATTAAGTATTTATACAACTGGAGTAAATATAAGGATATCAAAATAATTTATACAAAGAAAGGATCAAAATTGACCATCCAATGAATATTTAGTATCAGCAGAAAATTTCCTCATGTCCTCGGACTCATGTCCCGAGCGGATTGTTAAACTGGATGTACAACTTTTACATTAGCAGCTTTATATTCAGGGAATACGGTCGCTGCCATTAAGAGTTCAGAACCACTTGATTTGACTTTAGCACATCTTAATATTTTTACTTGTTTATTTTATTCTTAAAACATTACAGTGTAATACATTAAGGAATTCGTTCAAAATAAATAATATTTATTGTATCATTAAAATTCATTAAATCTTACATTAATAAACGAAAGTCAAAATGCAATTATTATATATTTTAAACATTGCTATCAACCTTAGTTATACTTATGTTTTAGGTCGTGTTTAGTTAACTGTGGGTAATTATGCTTTTTATAGCCGCTATATTGCCTTTTTATGTAGCATTCCCAAACTATACAAAGAACGAGAAAATGATTTCTCGTGTATATATTTGTGATAATTTTTTTTGCCTTTTAAGTGACAGATTTTATTACATGCTTTTAAATTTGTCTGTAATATTAAATAGTGCTATATGATGTGTAAATGGAATTCTTGTTTGTTATCTTATCTTAAAAGGTTTATTATTGTGTATTTAATGTACAATCACTGATAAATGAATATAAATTTTCCAACATCCTTTTTTTTATTGAAAAGTCTTTCGGAATCGTTGATTCCATCAGCAGGCATTTTAAAAAATGAACAAATATCTAAAATTGTCTTAATAATAAATATTAAAATAATGTATGGTAAAGGAATCTGGACACACCATCTTTACATATATATATATATATATATATATATATATATATATAATATATATATATATATATTATATATATATATATATTTCTTGTGTGCGTGTGTATGGGGCTGAACTTCCTCCTAAACGGGTGGACCGATTTTAATGAAACTTTTTGTGTGTGTCTTCAGGTGGATCCAAGAATGGTTTAGACTCACAATTCGGTCCAATTTAAATTTTTTTATATGTAATAAAATTTTTTATTTATGAATAAATTGTTGTTCATCTTGGAATATTTTACATTGGATACGCCAGACTGCGCTACGACATGTAATACAAAGTGAACTGTTACTTAACAGCTGTTAACACTTTCAGCTAAAGTTCAACAAAGAGGCAGAAAAATTTGCTTACATTTAAATTGTAGAAAATATTACGTTTATTATAAAGTGCTTGATCAGTAGTGTAATGCAGATTGCAAAGATGAATTTCCACCAAATTCTATGTAAAAATTATATTATTACAACACAGCCTTATGTTTTTTTCAATTATAATTCCAGGTTTTCCCGACAGTTTGTGCTGCTATCAAAATTTATGTGTTGTTTTGGTAACATCATGTAATTACTCCGTGCTGCTGAGTGCTAATTAATTGTAATAATACAATAATAGAGATTGAAGATGTTTGCTAAAAAAAGTGCATAAAAACTAATAGTTATTATTTGAAGTTATTGAACTCATTTTGCAAATTTTATTGAAGTAGTAGTTAGTATATTGGTCGCATAACCTCAAATAACCTAAGTAGCATACAAATCAAAAAGGTTGTGTTTCTATTTGTGAATAACTATTGTTAACAGTTTAGATAATAAAGTTTTAATCTAATTCGTTTTAAAATAATTTGTTGTAATTTACATTTTTAATCTTCAGTCAAAATTTGTCACATAAAGTTCAAATTAAGTAACATACAAAATCACGTGTGTGAATTACTATTTAATAGTTTAATAGTGTAGGAATTGGTTTTAAATTAAATTCAATGGCATTACGATAAATTAATTTGTAAAATTGAAAAATATACCTGTTATAAAATAGTTTGTTTCAACTTTTTTACCTTCAGTTTAAATAAGTTTAAGTTTTCATTTAAAATATCCTCTACATTTCACTTCACTCATGTTATTACTCACACACTATCGGTTGGTCGAAGTATGATTAAATGCACATGTAATGAATTAGATATTGTATTAACCTTTTAATAGACATTTTTATCAAAACAGCCCAGATTGTTACAGATTAATCAAAGTTTAAATTTTTGAATTAAAGATGTGTGTACAGGACAACGTCTGTGGGGTCTGCTAGTCTCTAATAAAAACGTCCAAGGTATTGAAAAAAGTCACTGATACAATACACCTTTTAAAATGCTTGGGAAACATGTTACACAAACTCAAGTCAAGAAAATTATTAATAATCAACACGAAAATTTTCGAAAATAAGTTCAATTTATAATAATATTAAAACGTAATTCCGTTTTAAATATTTTATACTGACTATTCATAATTTTAAAATACTTCACCATGTGTAATTTTAATATCCGTTATGTAGAAAAATGTTAATATTTGTTTATCTGTGAGGTGCCTGATGATCATTGATTCCGAAAAGCCTCTGTAATAATACAATTCACATTGTAAAGTTTTTATTCATTTACGAGTGATGACTACAGAGAATCTGAGATATTACGAAAACAGTAACAGGAATTTTGAAATTGGAGAAAATTAAAGATAAATTCGGGTTTTAAATTATTGCAGACTTGGAAAGAATTCAAACTGCAATTTTCCTAAGAGTTTTTAAAACACTTAGTGGGAAAAAATATTAAATAAATCAATAAAAATTATAAATTATACTTGATTTTTACTGGAAAGAAGACAATAAAAGATAAAGGAATGTGTTGCAATTAACTTTAATGAATGAGTCACTACTTAAATGAGTATTAATAAAGTATTAAGGCAATATACAACTAATTATTTCTAGTATATTTTTTAGATATTTGTGTATTGGAAAGGCCGTTCATTTTTCATTAAGACTTCGAAGATTTTCATTAAAACAGCTGAAGAAATTAGAAGCAAACCGCTATTGATTTACAGATTCGTTTATCGTACATTGAAACAGTATTTGACATTGAATTTCTGTTGCACCCAAAAGTGAGTTAGAAACACCATAGCCATATCTACTTATAATATATTATATACATTAAATTGTATAAATGGCAATAGCCTTATTTAATTTCAATAAACATTGAATCACAAAAAGTACTTGCTCCGCCGGTTTATATATATATATATATAAACACACCAAACTAGAGACAAAACTTTCCAACTATGCCGCGCCCAGTCTCGGACTCTTGTCCCGAGCGGATTGTTAAACTGGATGTACAACTTTTACAATAACAGTTGTATATATTCAGAGAATACGGTCGCCGCCATTAAGTGGTCAGATTTTACCCTAGCGCATCTAAATACTTTTTATTTGTTCATTGTATTCCTTAAACTTTACAGTGTGATACTTTAAGGAATTCTTTCAAAATAAATAATAGTAATTTATCATTAAAATTCATTCAATTTTACCATTAATAAACGAAAATCAAAATGGAATTAATATATCTTTAAACGTTAATATAAACCTTAGTTTATACTTATCTTTTAAGATCGTGTTTTGTAACTATGGGTAATAATTTTTTTATAGCCGCCATATTGCCTTTATACGTAGCATTCCTATAGTATACAAAGAAGAGAAATGATTACACGTGTGTATATAATTTGTGATAATTTTTTTTTAATTTGTAAGTGAGGGATTTTATAATATGCTCTTTAAAGTTTTCTGTAATTTTAAATATTACTATATATTTTATACATGAATTCTTGTTTGTTATCATATTTAAAAGGTTTTATTATCACTGATACATTTATTACTGATAAATGAATAAAAGTTTTTCAATAAAAATGTTTTTATTGCAAAATCTTTTGGAATCATTGATTTCCATCAGAAGGCATGTTTAAATTTTTTTATAGTAATAGATATTAAAATAACATATGGTTAAAGGAATCTGGACACACTACATTCTAATAAAAACTTACAGTTTAAATGCACACATTTTACACAAACTCAAATCAAGAAAAACATCAATAATCAACACGAAAATATTCAAAATTCATTTTTACTCTATAATTTTAATATATTATAAAATTTAAATGTAATTCTGTTTATATATTTTATACTGACTATTCATAATTTCAAATACTTTACCATGTGTTATTTTATTATCTATTATTTAGAAAAATGTAAATATTTGTTCATCTGTGAGGTGCCTGAGGATCATTGATTCCGAAAAGCCTTGCAATAATAAAATTTACATTGTAAAGTTTGTAATCGTTTACCAGTGATGACTACAGAGAATCTGAGATATTACGAAAACAGTTCAGTGATCACTAACTAAATGGCTATTACAATAAAATATTAAGGCAATATGCAACTAATTATTTCCAGAATATTTTTTAGATATGTATGTATTAGAAAGGTCGAACATTGATTACATTTAAATACTATAATAAAATAACTATAAGAAAAATTTTAAATGATTCGGTATTATAAGTAATCGTAAAATGATTATACTAAGAGATCAGTGGTGTTTTGGTATTTCCCTATGAATGTATTGGAGCTACAATTTTTACAGGATTGTCAATACGAGAAAATGGATGGGACAGGTTTATTGTTGCCTAAGCTCCATGCATGATATACGCTATGGGACTATTGGAAACCGATTTTTCAGTGTATTAACATATAGTCTGGTGTAAATTTCATATATTTAATTTTTTTCAAGCAAAAATAATAGTTTCACAAATTCCTGTATGATGATAAAAAATTAATTTATTTGTCAAATCCAAGTCTCAATGTTTAAATGATAAAAATTATGGTAAAATATTCTTTTATGGAATCTCGCTCTAAATTCTGGGAACATCCAGACGTGCAATATTAAAATCTTACTAAAAGCTTCCTCGTTAACCAAACTTACTTATTTGAATTTTTATAAGACAGTTTTCAGATGCAAATTCTTCAAAAAGTGTTTTTAATTCAAAATCAAAAATTGTTGCAAGGATTTTTAATTTGTTAATGTACTTCTGAAAACTTTTAATCAGGTATTTGGGATGATAAATATTGACTCTTTATTAAAACGATATAATACAACTGTCTAAACTATTTTAATTTTATATATACTATGTAAATTTAATATAGTAAATCATTATAAATTTTAGTAATAAAAATATAAGACATAAATGTGACACCCTATAATTTACCTTCTAAAAGACACAGTACCAATTATATTATGCAAGAAGAAACAGAACCACTATTGCACGTGTCCAGATGGGTCATGCAACAAAATTTACTTCAATTGCAACAAAAGCAATCTACGCAATGAGATGTTGAAATTGGATTTTAAGTTATTAAATACTACTACTGATTTATTGAAACCATCGTAATATAATTTTACTGAATTTACTTTACCCTGATTACATTTTTTACTCGAAATATTGTCTTTAATTCATTAAATGGGAACGTAGCTTACCCATTGGCGGTTCCTCATCGAAACCGATTCCCACACAAATTAGCATAACTTTTATTTTCTCCGCCAGAAAGATTTTTAATTACCTCCTGTAACGTCTGTCTATCTGTACGCAGGTTCTGTAATAAACGCTGTAGACCTGAATTCTGCGTGCAAACTCGGAGAAGCGTGCAAACCTTTTAGCTAAGCTAAATGTGTAACTTTCGAACAAAGCAGCTAAGAATAAAGTAGTTCCTATTACAAAAAAATATACGAAAATTTTACCTACTCAAGTTACCGTAAGTTTCCTTATCTATTGTTATGTACGTACGCACCCAACAAGGCATCATCACTTGGATACTATTTTTATGTTAATAATCAGGAAATGCAGGGAAATAAGTAGTTGATAAATTACCCAATGTTTATTAATGTAATAAAAATAAATTAAAACCCTTTTATTATTTTAGTAAATTAACCCTTTAAAGGTTTTTAGTTATTTTTATTACATTAATATATATATATATATATATATATATATAATATATGTTAGAATTCATAACATAATATATATGATATATATATATATATATATATATATATATATATATATATATACTATATATATATATATATATATATATATATATATATATATATTATATAGATAACCCTATAAGTGGAGTTAATAACCATAATACCTAATGTTTATTTCTTGGAAGTTTTATTTAATTACAGAATAATCAGTTGCATTAAGTAAATTAAAAAAGTTATTACTAATATATGTTTATACATTCCAGTTTTATTTTATTAAATAGATTTAATTTTTACATATTCAGATTTTATGATTTTTTTACCTTATTTTGGCTTATGTGTATTGCATACTCTTTAATGTATCTAGTTAAACACATTACCAATTCAAAATGATGTAGAAAATGAACAAATAATTTTAAAACTTTGTCTGAAGAAGATGAATATAACTGGATGGCAAGTTATTTAACAGTTAAAAAACACCATCGACTCCAGAAACGTGCTTAAAGTAATGTTCATGAAACAATCTCAGGTTTCCTTTATAACTAAAAGGTTGGTGTTGATAAACGTCGGCAGCCTTCCTATCAGAGCCAAGTCATTTATTTAATGGACCCGCCGTCTACTCCTACCAGTATCACCTCTGCTTTCTTTTTATAATAGTTTTATAAAATTACTAATACCAGTACGCGAAAATCTAAAACAAGTTTAGAAAAAGAAAAGTAATCTAATATGTATTATCGTATTTGTAAAAGACTTTATATATATATATATATATATATATATATATATATATATATATATATAAATTATATATATAAAATGAATGTTTGTGTGTTTTGTCCTTTATGGAATCGTGAACAATTTGACCGATCGTTGTGAAAATTTGTATGTATATGTATTTTTTCGATGGAGAAGGTTTATATTCTATGCCCATTGGTGTAATTCGCCACAAAAGTTTTCAAAGCGCCTGCAGGTTATAAAACTGTAATAACGATACAGTTACGTATATTAAGTAGCCAAAAAACTATGTGAAGGCGCTAAGATGGTGTATATTTATCTTAAAAAATAAATTAGTTATTGAACTTAAAACTTGAATAGAAGAACCACTTTGTAATAAAGTACATATGTCAAGGATACTAATATAAAAACATACACTATTGACAGATTTTCCTGATCGTGGCAACAAGGCCAAATCTACATCGGTGTTGTAAACATAATTCGCTTGAACCAGAAGTGCTCAACCACGGACAAAGCTTACGATAAGCGTGCGAAACCGCGGGATACAGCTAGTATTTTATATAATAAAATATTGAATGTCCACTTTGTATAAAAGTGAAGCTCAAATTAAATTTAATAAAATTCTTTTTCCTCCGATAGTATTATGTTTGTGATGTTTCCTGACAGCGTTTACTAATTATAAACAACCGAAATGATCGGCTGTAATATAAATTTTAGCACTCAAAAATAAAACTCGAATATTTATATGAGCAACTACGTTTACTGCAATAAAACTGGAAAATCCATATGTTTATAATAAATTTTTGTCTTCAAATTTAAATTGTTTGTAAGTTGAAATTAATACGTGGTGCAAATTTGGTTGGGTCAAGAAACTCACACCCCGTAAGAAAATTATTCAAGAGTATTCAAAAGACACCACTTTCCGAGCTGATCTAGTACTAAGAATCAAATTGCTTTTGGATCTCAGTAAAAATTACTACCTCATCAAAAGAATTCCTCTTAGCCCACAAAAAGACTCCCTCCTGCCAAACAAATAGTCGACTGAAAATCTTAACGTTTTCAAACTGCAAGGGTAATTCATATGTCAGGCCCAAATACGGGTAATGCCGTATTTAATCCTAAACTCAAAAAAGCCCACAGAACAATAAAAAAGTAATAAAACATTGACTTCCATTAGTAACAAATAATACTGCAATGTTATATTTTGTAACTACAAAAATTTTAGTTAGAGTCCTAATTTTATGGTTATTAATTCTTTTAACCTAATTTTTTAAACCTCTTAAATCCCAAAATTTTTAGTAAGTGAAAAATATTTCGATATGCCTTCCAGATCCGACGTATTAGGTCCTCCCCCGGGTATGGAGTGTAAAGTATGGATGTACTATCAGTATTTGTGTGTTCGAGGGAGGTGAGAATTTCCTGCGTTACCTCTGAGCCGTAGTCTATTATGTATTACATTCACTATTAAGTGACGAGTATAGTAATACGGGAAATGTCTTATATTAGTAATTTTTATTAAGCTAGCTGTTAACATCATCAGCAAAATACCCATAGTTATGAAATAATTGAAGTTTAGACACAATGCACGGTCTTTTCAAACGTTGTGAAAACACCTGTAAACATTGCCCTTAGCTTACTATGTTAACCAGTGCAGTGTGCTTAATTAAAAGGTATTTACTTAGCCTGTTAAAGGGAAGATTGAGTACCTCTGTAGTGTATAGAAAGTGAACACAACAAAGCGGGTAAAAACTGACAGTAACTCAGATCTGTTCACTTTGTACCAACCAATCACAGTAATGGCATTGGGAGTTATATGGATCCACGTTATTGTTGTCTTAATCGAATTCTGCCGATAAAAATATAACCACAATTCACTTTTTAGTTAAGATGTTCACGAAATGGGTTACTCCCTCGTGCAAATCCATTTTAACACTAAAACCTGCTGTTATATATAATAATTCCATAATAACAAGGAAATACAACAAAATATAAGGTAGGTATTGATATCTAGATTAAAACTTCATTTCAGAGGTATTAATTGAATTACTCGTATCATCTACCACTACATATTTAAAATTGATACTAAAATAAACTATACTTTCATATAATGTATATAAAGAATTATATATATTATTAATTTGTATTATTATTCATTTTCCATGTAGGTTATATAACTAGTAATTATTTATGTGTATGGCTATTGCTTATACCTGTACAAAGATGAAAATAAAAACAAATGAAATACTTAATATTACAGTAAAATTAATTTTTTTATAAAATCGGAAAGTATTAATTTGATTGTATACATTATTAAATATAGCAATGTTGTAAGTGCTCTGACAATAAATTATTATCACGTTTATCATTTCGTAAACCGTGATGATAATATACTAGTATCAATATTAATAGCTTTTGTGTTCTATCAATGAAAATGAATACAGTGCCTCCAACCCGAATTTTGCCAGGTTCACAAAATTATTATTTAGGTAAGCCTAATTATTGTTCCATCATTCCCTTCTTCCTAACCTAACGCCTTTGTTTCGGCATTAGATGTCGAGATATACGTCAATAAAACGCCATTTCCTGGAAGGTCTTGGTAAAATGGTGGCTGTTAGTAATCAGGTACAGTCCTTTCAACGATGTCAAAGGTGTCGGAAAGATATGTATGAATGTAGTCATAAATTTTAATGCTTTTAATTCCATCTATTATATCCCTTCAGTGCTATATTTATTATTTGACTTGAAGTTTAAAAGTATTCTGTTGCTAATTTGTTATACCATTTTAAACCAAATCTAAAATATTCACATTTAGTTCAAAGAGAAAAATTTCAAATGGCCAAGGTGAAATATGGAGATGACAGATAACTAAACTACTTCAAAACCTTGTTAAATGTAAATTATTTATTTTGATCGAGGGGTTGGAACAGAGTTCAATTCTGACTATCAGCACAACAATCTCTATAAAAAAACTGACTTACAATCTTGAAATTTTGCATCAAGCCTTATTTATAAGCCTCGATAATAATTTATATCACTCCACAGGATTTTTCGGAGCAATAGGAAAAGTTAAACCATGATCACAACGGGGAAACCATTAGAATAATACGTTTCTAAAATAACTGAGTATAATCACACGGACATTTTAACATGTGACTTAGTAAGAAAACCGTTTAGTCTAAGATATCTTTAGGACGATTTCGTTTGTGACCTAACATGTTCCTTTAATCTTAATTATTGGCTGTGCTTTAGCAAAGACTATAATTCCTGAGACAACAGTTTTATTTTTCTCTGTCCGTCCGCACGAACCTCGAAAACGGCTGACCTATAGTTTTGAAATTGGGCATACAGATTCATTTCTATGTAGGAAAGCATCTAAGCATGTTTATGACACATATTCTGGGATAATTCTACCATTCTTTACAAAATTTGGCTGAGTGATATCAAAGCTTGTCACTTAGTAATCTGAAAAACTTTTCTTCCGTTATCTCGAGTCTAAAAACTGTTTTTATTTTCTTCGCAGGACATCTCAGAAATGAAAGTAATTACAAATAAACATCAGCTGAGCTTGTTACATGACACGTGGATTTTACGATTTACTTGTCTGTTTGTCATATTTTACAACTCATTGTTGCTTATTCTGTTCACTTTTTTCATAAATACTATTATACCTTAAGACTAAATTCCTGAAGATTGGAACAGATACTTGTTCACGTTTCATGCTTATCTTTTCAACACGTCACCATGACGAATGTTTTGCAGTCGTTATTTTCTTAAATATATCCTTTGTCAATTAAAATTTAAAAAGATTTTTTTTTTTAATATTTGCAGCATAGTTTATTATATGTGTATTTATGTTATATTTACACAACTAAAATATATCTTCATTTTATACCACTACAATCCTCACAGAATATCTGTAAAACATAATCTAAATGGTACAGTGTGAAGGTTTCATCACAGGCATCTGGTAGCATTTATTCTACAGCATTCAAAGGACTGGTCTTTCCTGACTGCAAATTTTATTTCATCTTCCAACACACATCATTTAACTGAGACGATTATTATTTCAGTAGAATATTTGATATTAACCCTACATCGGGCGCTAAACGGAGTTTTTCCTCCGTGTATTTTTATTATTAAAAATAGTACTACTTTTCTGATGTTGGTAGTCGTTTCCCGCAGTGTACTTCACGAGCACCTTTTGGGGAATCGAAACAATAGCCTCCCGCTTATCTTTGTCAAAATATGTCAGTGTGAGGTCTACTTCCGTTCGAGACTGGGACGATTCCTCCGTGAGCGCCCGATGGTGTGTTTGTAGTGCTTGGACGAAATGTCCGTGAGCGCCTTATTGTGGTTAGTTTCTATGGAGTAATAATCCATGTGCGCCTAAATGTGTGACCCTGTGATGGTTTCTTTTTAAGTTTTACAATATATTTTATTTGAATTTTGTGAAATGGAGAATGAAGACGAGAGACTTCAGTACAGTACCAGGGTGGTAGGAAAAATTTCAGTACTCTTTATGGAGTAAACATTTTCGTTATAAGAACCAGAAGGAAAATGTTTTGAAACTTTATGTAGTGTGTAAAAAAATTTTAGTAAAGAATAAATTTTGATTTCAGAGTAATAATTGACATTACAATTGTTATTATCTCAAAAATTGAAGTAAGTTGTTTTTGTAAGAAGTTAAAAACTAAGTTAATTTCCATTTATTATTACAGTAGGTTAAACATTTTTACAATTAATTGCATTATTCCTTAAAATTAATCATGTTGTTATTATACAATAACATTTTTTAAGATTTTGAATTTCTTATTTGGAAAATTCATTACATAAGAGATTAATTTTTATTTAATTTCTAAAAATGAATATATTGCATTGTTATTAAATCAGTATGAATATTTAAACAAATAAAAACAGTTTAAACGACTATGATATCCATTATTCGCTAACCTGGAGGAAACCTCCGTGAGCGCCTGATGGTGTTTCTAATTTTAAGCGCCCGATGGAGGGTTAAAAGCGTTATCAAGTAATACCTTAAATTTTAATATTTAATTTAATCTACTTGTACATCGCTACATTCTTATTAGCTTATTGAAAACAATTTTTAGAGCAGAAAATAATTTTAAAATACCATATTAAATAAAACTATTATAAATGAGAAAATTTATAAAATAAAATCGTTGATATTTTCTCAAAAATTACTTTTTAAAACACATCAAGCTGAATTATAAGTAATAACTGGAAAAATGAGTAAGCCTGTCCTACAGTAATATTAACCGTTATTATAGTGCCTTGTCAAATATAATACTTTTATCCAATTTTTAACCCTTTTAGGGCCAGGACCAAGTAAGAGATGTTGCGAATTTTTTTACATCTCATATGCCCTTGTGACTAGTCAAAAGTGCCAGTCTAAAATTGGCGATTTTGCAGTCTCTTAGATTAAAATTTATACTTTTTCATAAAAATTTTATAATGACCTAAAAGTTGCAAAACATTACTCGTCTAGATATATACTATCAACAAAAATGTATAGTTGTAGTTTTAAGTAATTTAAAATTAAAAGAATAATGTTTTAATAGATTATATAACAATTATTATTATTTTTTTTGCAAATAACTAAAAAGGAAAAATATTTTTACCGTAGGAAGCTATTTAATATATTTGTACATTTATAAAGGAACAACCATACAAAGTTTTGTGTTATTTCTCTCACAAATAAATTTTGTATGACACATTTTGTATAAAGACGCATAATTGTACTTCGCAACATTTTATAAGTGTTAAAGCAACTGACTCTTACATTGCAGGAAAAGCAAAATATATACTCGCGATATGGATGTACCGTTAAACAGATGATTGTAGGATCCATAAACAGTTTCAATAAACCCAGTTAAAAAACCCAATTTGCCAAGAAATATTTACACGATTTTATTTGAAATTTATTTACACTTTTTCTATTTAGAAATGTGTTATTCACAATTTAACTCCTGTGAGATCGCAAATTGTCAGTCATTGTAACTACTACCCACAATAGCTAAGCACATAACAACTAACAATACTAAATAATATTTACAACTACAAAATAAAATAATGAAGGTAAATTTAGCATACAATAATACGCTTACACTAAAGCATAAATAATTAACAACAAAAGATCGAGTCAGCTGATAATGTCACATGACAATTACGAAATAAAAATCAATAGACCTCCAAAATAAAAATGATATTCATATTAATTATCTACAAATATACCAGGGAATAAAAAACATAAAACTTTAATCATTTGACGATGTATTAAGAAAACTACAAATATCAAGGAAACTATATTTGCCGCCTGGCACTTTTCTGACGCGATCAGTGGCACCAATATATTGCCGCCTGGCCCGGAAAGGGACATAATCGTCTAAAAGCCGAACTCTCAACGGTCGTTATCGTATCGCGCGTGAAATAGTGCAATTGCTTGAGCCATCCTTAAGTAAGTACATAATATCACCCGACAATATGTTGAGATAACTTCTCAAGGCTGTTTCAATTCTTGGAAATCGTACATGAGGTCCCGTTGCTTACTCATAGAGACTGGCCCACGCGCTCTGCTATCTTATTTTCTGGAGTGAATGCCTCAGCTATTTATGCCGGCGCGACCAAACTAACTGTTAAAAAACGATAATTAGAACTCACGCACAGTCAGATTGATTCTTTGCAACGGATTGAGCCATAAAGAATTCATTGAGGAGTTGAAGAGGCTTGTCGAGAAGCAAACAGACACTCCCAGGCCACAGGACGGACAAGAACTCGCCACTAACACCATTTCCCATGGTACAGGAGCAGGATCAGAGCAGCAACGGATCTTTTAAATACGACCCTAAACACGAAGTGACAGTGAGACCCCCTCTTTCAGCGGCTGGAACTTAAAGTGACATTTATCGACCAGTTAACATCCAACTAAGGACTGACCTGAACAACTCGAATGAATCCTTGTCAGTCAGCTTCTCCAGGCACCCCTTTAAACTTACTACACAATCACCCGTTAGATACAATAACTCTTCTAGGGTCATCTTACCAACAAGTTCTTAACTAAAATAATAGTTCAGATAAGACTGTTCAATCCAATAGTTCTACTAAAACCATTCCTTCAAGTTTCAAAAAAAAAAAAAATAATATAAAATAATAAAAATCTAAAAAAAAAAATCTCAATTTTTCATCAAAACATACAGAATTTACCGTTCTAAGGTTAGATGGGCTAAGTTTTGACCTTGGAAGATTTGATTTGAAACCTGAATTTGCAGCTTTAAGTGAGGATAAGGTTTCGCGGCACGACATAGAAAGAGTAAACATCAGTAATTACAAGATTTGTGCTAGTTTTGCGAGGGAAAAAATCAATGGCCGGGGGAGTAATGATCTTAGCAAAAAATAGTATAAAAAGCTCAGGCATTTATGCAAACCTAGATGTGAATCACTGTTACAGGAGAAAGTCTGAATATTGTATGACTAAATTTTAAATTGATAAAAATTACATTACATTAGTTTTGCATTTATAGATCTCCAATAAGATGTAACGAACACAATTTTTTTGGAGAAACTAGAATTTTTATGTAAACTGTTTATTAAAAAAAACAATAGTAATATAATAATTGTAGGTGATTTTATCATAAATGTACTGGTTAGGGATGTATCTTATACCAACTTTGTAAATGTTTTTAACTGCTTTCAATCTGAAATACCTGGTTGACTTCCCGACAAGAATAACCGCAACAACCTCAACAGCCATAGATATCTGCATTTAGCAACATTCCAAATTTAGTTTACATCCCGGCATCATAACAGAAATTGTCAGACCATGACGCACAAATTACCGAAATAATTAAAAATTACCGAAAAAACAACGTAAATTACAAACAGCTAACTATAAAAATCAATAAAACAATTAAACAAAATTTTTCCAGAGAAATTGCACATACATTTACATTTTTAGAGTTGCCATTTATGTCAGGAAGCATCTGTGTCAGATTCCCTCAGTGGGAAGCATTCATTGCTACCCGGCAAGGCACTTCACTTTGCTCCTTACTCCCTCACATCGCTTGTCCTGCACGTGACTAGGATGATGCACGCGGGTGTAATATTTTTATAATGCTCTCGCTCAAAATTTGAAAAGATATTTTTTTAAGGTGAAAATTTTGAAAAAGGAACCTGAAGAGGTACTTAATAGCAAAGGCATTTTATAATTTAAATGAATTCCTCTCTGACAGTGGCTTTTAATTTTAATGCAAATGACTGATTTTTTGTGCTTATTTATTTCTTTGACTAATATTAAATTTGATTTTTTTAATAGTACTTTTTATGTTTATGTTTAGATTTATTCTATACTGACCATTGCGATATACTTTTTGTGTACCTTATGCAATAAAAATAATTGAATGTAATTGAATTTACGAAGTTTCAGATTTGACTTTTGGGCTTTTAGAAAAATAAAATAAATTTAATGCATTTCTAATGATTGCGTCACATGTATCAGTTCACTACGATTCTAAATTAGGGGTGGTGATAGAAGATAACCACCTGTTACATAAATAATGAGTATACGTGCGGTGAGGAGAAAAAAAAACGTAAAACATCTTTAAACATAAATTTAAAGAAAAAAAAAATATTGAAAATATGTAAATATAGACCGGAATTCGAGAAAACAATTTAAATTGTATAAGTATATCGTTGTATATATATATATATAAGAGTAGGTAGGAATATGGGCGGTTCTAGCTCACTTTCGGAGCCAACAGAAAATCAAGGGAAAATTCCTGTTTAAAGGACAATAAACTAATCTGTAACTCACGAATGAAAAATTACCGAAAGTTTGCTTCTACTTTCTCAAATCAATCTATTTGAAATGTCTGCTACGACGAAAAATCTTCTACTCTACAAAATTGATAGTAACACAGTCTTTATCTTTAATAGTCTTCTTTCCAGTAACAACCAAGTGTAATTTATCATGTTTATTCAATTCTTTAATCTTTTTTTCATCCAAAAAAACAGTCAAAAATCTGTTCGGTAAGTGTACTTTATAATCTTCCAACTCGGCAATTATTGTAAACCCGAATTTATCTTTCATTTTCTCCAGATTCAAAATTTTGTATTTCTTATTTTCTTCTAATTCCATTAATTTCTTATATTCTTTGATCTTTAAATCACCAACCTCATTTAATTCTTTTAGTAGCTCCATTTATATAAGAAAAATTTCTTAACTAAGGTTTGTAAGAGGTAATTTAAATTCTCTATACTACTTTTTTCAATAATTTTAAGTCTTAGTTTACACATTTTTTAAATAATAAATAGAAGAATCTATCACTGTTTCACCAGAAATTGTGCTGATTTCTGTCAAATTCAAGTAAAAATCATTAATTTTTTAAATTCTAAAAATTATTGAAAAAATAGTATAGAGAATTTAAATTGCCTCCTACAAACCTTAGTTAAGAAATTTTTCTTATATAAATGGAGGGTGAAAAAGTAACATGTCCGTTTTTCAAAAAAAGAAATTTTAAGAAAAAACTATGATCGACATTATGGCTCCAAAATCCATGCCAAAAACAAAGAAATTTACGAGAAAGAACTGAATTTTTTAAGACAATGGGCTAAAGAAAATCAAATTGTCGATCATGAAAAGATGTACAATATAGAAAAATTGCGTGAATTAAAGAAAAACTTTAAGGAAGATAAAAAAGATCTCAATCTATTTAATAATGAAAAAAATTCAATCAATCGCTGAAAAATTGTCCATTGAAAACAAACGATAAAAACTAAGTCTGAAATGATCGAAGAAATTGATAAAAACTCTTAAAGTAAAATCCGAAAATATCATTGATGTAGAAGTTTTATCCTCAATACACGGTCTTTTCAAGCAATACATTTTAACAAAATTTTAAAACGATAAATTCCAATGTCAATTTACAAATAATCTATCAATTATGAGGCCAGAAATTAAAAGTTTAATAGAAAAATTTCAAGAGAATGTTAAAAATATGAAAGGATATCTCTCTTTGGAATGTGAATATGAACGAACTTTAGTAAACGGTGAACCACAAACTTGCCCAATGTATTTTACTATAAAATCAGACGAAATATTTGACGTAAAACGACTTTATTACTAAGCAATTTAATAAATTAACACATCGAGAACAGACAAATCATCCAAATAGAGGTTCTGGATGGACATTTAAAAGTTGTAAACAATTAGTTTTGAGCCTTAATAAACACGAATTTATGAACGCAGGATCATATATCGATTTACCACAAGAGATCAAGGTAAAGAAAGCTTGTGTAAAATATAAAAAATAAAGATGATTTCTGTTTTGTTTATTCTATCCGATGTGCTATTGGAAAACCCGAAAAGAATGCTGACAGAGTAAAGCAATACGAGAAATTTGTAAATGACGAGATATTTTCGGGCTTTGAGTATCCAATGTCTTTAAAAGATATACAATTATTATTTGAGAAACGCAGCTCCAATTCCAAGTACAAATATCTAAAAATGTCTATAAAATATCTATACTTATGACGAAAAACTTAACATTGTTCCATTAAAAATTTCCGAAGTTTATAATGCCGAGTTAGAAAATCGATTTATTGTATGTTTAAACAAGAAGACAAATCTCATTATGTGTTGATAACAGATTTAAATAGATTAGTGAGTTCTCAGTTATCTAAACACGAACATAAAAAATTGCTATGTAGAAGATGTTTAAGCCATTTCTACAAATCTGGAGATTTAACAGATCATTTAGAAATTTGCAAGCAACATGAAGTTTGTAAACCAATTATGCCATTTCCAGGTCCAAACAACATCATTTACTAATTATCAAAAGAAGTTTAGCCATCCGTACGTTATTTATATGGATTTTGAGAGCATATTAGAAAAAATTCCCGACATGCAAGAAACAATCCACAAAGATCGACTACAACCAAGATTCAGAAGCACATTCCTTATGGTTTTTACTCTATATTTAGTGTCGAATGTGACCAATCGTATGTACAAGCCGATATGTTATCGAGCAAAAAATGAAGACGATTTTGCCTAATGTTCCTACACAATTGTTTGAAGAGCTCAATAAAATATCAAAATACATAGCTACAAAATATAATTCTAAGAACAAAAAAACCTATGAAATTGACCGAAGAAGAAGAATTAGCGTACCAAAATTCCAGTCTTTGTCATATTTGTGAATGTGAGGGTTTTGATAATCAAAACAAGAAAAAAAGTACGAGATCATTGTCATTTAACAGGTAAATTTAGAGGTTCAGCTCATTTATCTTGTAACTTGAATCTAAAATTTCCTCAAAATATTCCAGTTTTCTGTCACAATATGAGTAACTACGATACTCATTTGTACATAAAAGAATTGGCTAAACAATATGGAAATGTTGATTTGATCGCAAACACAGATGAAAAATATATAAATTATTCAGTAAATTCAGGATATGGGTATGAGTTTGAAGATGATAAACCAAGAAAGTTCATCAAGTTTTTCATTCGTAGATACGTTCAGATTCATGGCCTCGTCTATAGAAAAGTTAGCTAAAAATCTAAAGAAAGAAGACTTCAAACATACAAATCATCTTATACAAGATGGTCTGAACGCAATTTATAGAAAGACAACCAAATGACGAAGAAGAAATCTTTAAAATTCTATCTGGAAAAGGCATATTTCCTTACGAATTTATCGATAGTATTGAAAAACTTGATTACACAGAAGACCTGAAAATTCAAGATTTCTATTCACTTTTGACAGACGAGAGCATATCTGAGAAAGATTTTCAATATTACTTGAGCGTTTGGAACAAATTAAAAGATAAAAATCTTGGAAATTACTCTGATTTGTACAATATCCAAGATGTATTATTGCTCGCTGATATATTCTCGAAAAACTTCAGAAAACATTTGTCTAAATTGTTACAAACTTGATCCAGCACATTATCTAACAGCTCCAAGTCTCGCATGGGACGCTATGTTAAAATTAACGAAAATAGAAATTACAATTGATTAGTGATTATAATATGTATTTAATGATTGAAAATGGTATTCGTGGAGGTATTTTCTCAATGTATTAAACGATATGTTAAAGCAAATAACAAATATTTGAAAGATTTCGATAAGACAAAGCCCGAAAACTATTTACTTTATGTCGATGCAAACAACCTTTATGGTTATGGTCTTATGCAAAATTTACCATATGGTGATATTAAGTGGATGAATCCTAAAACATATACAAAAGAAGAGTGGCAAGAAACAATTTTAGAACTCACTGGCGACGAAGATTATGGCTATATTCTCGAAGTTGATCTAGGATATCCAACAAATTTACATGAACATCACAAGGATTTACCTCTTGCTCCCGAACATTATAAAAACAAACTTTGCACAACTTTACTGGATAAAACTGAATACGTTGTTCATTCAAGAAATTTGAAATTCTATCTGGAACAAGGTATGATTTTGAAACATGTGAATAGAGTTATTGCATTTGATCAGAAGCCTTTTATGAAAAAGTACATTGATTTTAACACAAACATGAGAACCAAAGCTACATGTGGACTTTGAGAAAGATTTTTACAAGCTGATGAACAACTCAGTTTTTGGAAAATCTATGGAAAATGTGCGAAATAGATGTCATATCAAAACTAGGAAAATGAAGAATTTTTCAATTAAACAGGCCAAGAAAACAAACTTTCAAATTGCTTTAATATCTTTTGACGATAACTGTATAAGCGAGTCACATGTACAAACAAAAGGTTAAATTTAACAAACCGATCTACATAGGATTTTTCAGTTCTTGACTATCAAAATTGCTAATGTACGAGTTTTTATTACGATAAATTAAAGAAGTTTGATCCAGATTTGAATCTTTGTTACATGGAAACAGACAGTTATTTTCTAGAATTGAAACGAGATCCTTTTTAAAATTATTAAAGAAAATATAGAGGACTTTGATACCAAGTGATTATCCAAAAGATCACGAATGTTTTCACTACTAAAAATAAGAAGGTAATAGGGAAAATTCAAAAGATGAGTTAAATAGCGAAGTTTTAGAAGAATTTTGTGGATTGAGATCGAAAATGTACTCGTACAAATATCTAGACAAAAATCCAGTTAGGTGTAAAGGGATTAACAGAAGTGTTGTAAATAAAAACAATAAATATCTAAAACTTGAAGAAATGTTTGTTCGAAGATAAAGAAGAATTTAGAGAGATGACAGTAATCAAAAGCTACAAACATGAGTTGTACACAGTTACCGTAAAACAAGCTGGCACTGAACGCTAAAGATGATAAGAGAATTGTCCCTAGAAAATAAGATCGATACAGTACCGTATGGATATAAAACAGATATTTTAGAAGAGTTAAAACAAAGTTGGAAACTTTGATATATAAATGGAATATGATTTAATTCACTGTCACAAGTGTAAAAAGAAAACGAAAAAATATAGATTCTAAGATTGTTCAAACTCAAAACGGATTGTATAGAATTGCAGCAAAATGTAAGACAAATAAGAGTAAATTTATAAAGAATCCTTATGAAAAAACAAGTAAAGAAAGAATCTAAGAATAAGGAAGAAAAATCGAGATTGAAGCTAGAGAAATTCATGCACCAGTACGAAAAAAGTTTAAAAAGAGAAAAATTATAACTTTAGGAATTGACGATTTATGGGCAGCAGATTTAGTTATACATGTCCTAAATTATTCAGATCAAAATGATGGATTTAAGTATATGTTAAATGTTTATTGATACTTTCTCAAAATATGCTTTGGTCAAGAGCTATCAAAAGAAAAAACGGCAAGGATGTTTCAAAAGCTTTCGAAGATATAGTAAAAGATGCCATAAGGATCAATCACAAACCTCCAAACCTACTTCATTACGGATAAGGGTTTAGAGTTTAAAAATAAAGAATTTAATGATGTTTTGAGAAAATATGACATTCAAGATTTATCATACTGAAAACGAAGAGAAATCAAGTATTGTAGAGAGATATAACAGAACTCAAAATGAGAGAATGAAAGTAATTTTTGAGATTAATAAAAACTTTAAAATGGATCGATATTCTTAAAAAAATCGTAAACAATTATAACCGATACAGTTCACAGCACAATCAAAATGAGGCCCAAAGTCGTAGATAAAGATGCAGAAAAGGAGCGTTATTAGAGACAGTTTCTGTTCAAGTATGTTCCACCTGAAATTCACACACGAAAACTAAATTTAAAGTCAATGAACATGTAAGAATTGTTAGTAAAAAAAAAAACAACATTTTTCGAACAAATATAAGAACAATTGGTCAAGAGAAATCTTTGTGATTTATCAAATTAATAACACAGATCCTGTAACTTATAGTATAAAAGATTTAAATAATGAAGAAAATAAGTGGAAGTTTTTACGAATATGAATTGAGAAAGTCAAAGCTATAATTTTTTGTATATAAATGGAGGCTCAAAAGAAATGTTCAATGTGCAAGGAAATAAAAGGTTTTGAAGAGTTTTATAAAAATAGAACTAAAAAAAGACGGATTTGGACATTATTGTAAAGATTGTCATAATAAATATCAAAAAGAATTATACGATAAAATAGAAAAATTAACTCTAGAGGAGGAAAGAATGTTACTTTTGTAAAGAAGTTAAGAGTGTTTCTGAATTTAACAAGTGGCATTATAGTAAAGATAAAAAACAGACTTTTTGTAAGGAATGTGCTAGAAGAATTTCCCGAGAAAGTCTAAATAAACCAACTCATTGCGAATGTGGACGAATTATTCAATGGTTACCTAGTTATGCTAAACATTTACAAACAAAATATCATAATTCGAGAGTTTAATAAAATGTAGTAACATTTTCATCGTGTAATAATTTGTTCTATATAAATGGAGTCTCAAAAGAAAATGTACAAAGTGTCAAGAATTTTATAAGGAAAGAATAGAAAAGACTGTTATTGTAAGGATCATGATGAATTATATGATAAAATGGACAAATTAATCTTTAGAAGAGAAAAAGTGTTACTTTTGTAAAGAAATTAAAAATATTTCTGAATTTAATAACTGGCAGTATAGTAAAGATAGAAAAGATGCTTTTTGCAAAGATTGTGCTAAAAAACAATTTTCAGCGAAAGTTTATAAAAACGAAACGCCTTGTGAATATGAAAAAAAAATCTATATTGGTTACCTAGTTATGCTAAACATTTACAAACAAAATATAATAAATCGAGAGTTTTTAGTAAAATTTAGAAACATTTTCATCGTGTAATTTAGATATTCTATAAATCAGTCGAGATTCTGCCATATTTGTAGTAAAATGATTTCCGTTGTATAAAATATTCTCAAGATTCTTTCATTTGGTTGTGTAGAGATTTTATACTATTTGGATCTCCATGTCTTAATAAAATTTCCATTTCTGGGTAATCAATTTCAAGTTCCTTTCAATCTTTTCGGTATTTCTCTCTTTTGAGCTCTGATAACGTAATAAGGATATTCCCACATGTGATTCTTCTTAATTAATACAAAAACATGGTGTTTTTTCTTATCAAAATCTTTACAAAACAAGGTCTGGTTTCATTAAGTCAATTTTTACACTTTGTTTTGCGATTATTTCCGTTTTTATTTCATCTTTAATTTGCAAGTGTTTTTAAACTTCGTCCTCTAAATATTTAATCTTGTTTTCAAGTTTGTACTCACCAAGTTTTCTAATAGAGGGCCAAAACTTCTTTTGTTAACCAAGTTTTGAAGATTTTTGCCTCTTTTTTATGTGATCTCAAAATTAAAGAATAAAGTCCTGATTCATTGATTGAAAATAGTATTTTTTTGAAAGTTAGAAGGTAGGGCAATCGAATGATCCACCTTATTTATTTTCAGAATATGATAATTTATCATCATTATCAACATGCTCTCTAACTGCGTGTTTCGTATTTTCATATTCTAGAATTTCTGCAACATCTTTAGCTTTAAACCAAAATTCGTTATTTTTATCCACAATCCTAAAAAATATGTTTGTTTTCAAATCTAAGTTGATTATTGAGTAGGTCTACAACTGACTCCATTTAGATAGAAAAGAAATTTAACTAGTAATTTTTATTTAGAGAATAAAGGGCCAGATTCATTAATGAAAAATAGTATTGTTTTGAAAGTTTGAAGGTAAGCTATTCAATAGCTTCCCCTTGATTCATGTCTTTAAACGTTATTTATCATCTTCGTCAACGTTTAATCTGATCGTTTGCATAGTATTTTTCATATTCTAGAATTTTTGCAACATCTTTAGCCTTAAACCAGATCATATTGTTTTCGTCTACAATCGTTTAAGATATTTGTGTTATTGAATTTGAGTTGATTAATGAGTAGGCCTACAAGTGACTCCATTTAGATAGAAAAGAAAAAAATTTAACTAGTAAATTTTTATTTCGAGAATAAAGGCCCAGATTCATTGATAAAAACAGTGTCAGGATGAAAATTGTTAAGGGGCCATTCGAATAGCCCCTTGTTTTTTAAGTAAAAATATTGAATTTTTTCATCATCATCAACTCATTTTTATTCCTTTTTCAATCTTAAATATATTGTTGTTTTACTCTCATTATTTAATAAATTTC
Source organism: Homalodisca vitripennis (assembly GCF_021130785.1). NCBI lineage: Eukaryota > Metazoa > Arthropoda > Insecta > Hemiptera > Cicadellidae > Homalodisca > Homalodisca vitripennis. The sequence goes on along the minus strand of NW_025778476.1, from coordinate 46,827 downwards.
CCTCAGTGTCTTGTATAGTTAGAACGATTTTTTGAATTCTTTTAATATTTTTTCTAATTGGAATATAATCAATTTTCATTCGGGTTTTCACTGATTTTTGATCCATAAGCAACATTTGGAAAAAAAGTGTACAAAATTTCAGATTCTTTGTGTAAATGTTCGGTAATGATTTTCAAAACTAGGTTCAACGAGATTACAATGTACTTCAATTACATCAAACGGTCTAAATTTTGGCGTTTTATTTCCTAAATATACCCTGATTTGGCTCACTAGTTTCTTGAACAAACCCTAATAAATCTACTATAATTGCTGAAAACATTATTTCTTACTGGTGATTTTATTTGAATTTTATTAGAGAGATATTTTTTTTGCATTTCAAACTTGTTTTCGTCAAAGTTTATAAAGATTTATCTGATTGTTTGAATGTTTTTCAGATAATTTTTAAGGGAATTTTTTTATTTGATCGAAAGTATAATATCCTTTGTTTAAACCATAATATTTTGTTAATGTTTCTTCTCACTAAATCCTATACAATAAGGAGAACCTTCACTAATATTTATTACAAAATTGTCAGAATAAAAACCGCTTTAAACCGATAAAATAATTTGATTCTTCCTCTAAATGAATAGGATGTTCCAAGTTTAAAACTAATTTAGAGCTTTCTGAAGTCAACTTGAACAGCTTCATTTTTGCTATTTAAATGGAGAAATTTTTAAAGAAAAAAGATCAGATAAAACTTCAAACGTTTGAAGAAAATAAGAAAGATCAACCAATCAGATTGTTTAATTGTTGGTTCAAGTGGATGTGGAAAAACAACTTTATTATTGAAATTTTATCTACAATAGGTTGATTCCTTATTCCAATTTGTATGTTTTTAGTAAATCTTTAGAACAAGACGCATACAAAAAATTACACAACAAAGATTCAAAAATATTGAGGAAGAACTTAAGCAAAGAAATATCACATTTTTATAATGCTTCTGAGGACATAGTTTCCGTTAAGCAAATGTAAACCCAATTCGTTAATCGTTTTTGATGATTGTATTTTGGAAAATCAGGACGTTATAAAGGAATATTTCGTAATGTCTCGTCACAAAAAACATATCTTGTATCTATCTTTCCCAATGCTTTCAAAGGTTGATAAACAAAGTTATTAGAAATAATTTGAATATGTTGTGTGTTTTTAAGCAAGACGATCACTATTCGAGAAAGATTTACAACAATTATGTGGGATCTGATATGAGTTTTTAACCACTTATAATGATTTGTGTAATAAAATTTGGAAAGAAGACTATGGATTTTTAACTATTAATCTAACTTTGAAGCCTAAAAATGGTAAATATTTTAAATTAATTTTCTTATATAAATGCTGCTCAGTGGTCTGACAAATCTACTTGATAAAATATTTGTTACAATTATTTTTACACTACTACCTTTACTTTTTATTTACATTATGAAAACAACTGAAAAACGGTAAATCTTTTTCACGTTTACGTTCCACGTTTTCACGTTCCACGTTCACGTTTTTTACGTTCCACGTTCACGTTTTACGTTCCACACGTTTTTACGTTCCACGTTCACGTTTTTACGTTCCACGTTCACGTTCCACGTTCACGTTTTTAACGGTCCCACGTTTTTACGTTCCACGTTCACGTTTTTACGTTTCCACGTTTTTTACGTTCCACGTTCACGTTTTACGTTCCACGTTTTTACGTTCCACGTTCACGTTTTACGTTCCACGTTCACGTTTTACGTTCCACGTTCACGTTTTACGTTCCACGTTCACGTTTCAAAATTTTTCTAATTAAATGGTGAACGTAACTTCTGAAGAAGCGAAAAAACTTGATCAAATCGAAAAGAAATTAATCAAAGAATTTAAAGAACAGATTCGAATTAATGAAAAAGAAACAAGAATTTATTCAAAAAATCAATCAACCTGTAACTTCTGCAATAAAAAACGTTGAGGGCAAAATTGAAAATGTTTTAAAGTGATAATCAAAATTTGATGAAATTTGGTTCCAGTTGTACGACAATTTGCCGATATTTCAATTCCAGAATCTGAAGAGTTTGAATTGCCAAAATTACCATCTTCAACACCATTTAGACCTCAAATCATTGAAGACTCTACCATAGTTGAAACCAATAAGTCCTGGAACAACGGATATAATAATTGGTGAAATTGGTAAAAAATTTCTTCCTAGAGCAAAGGATGATAAATTTGGTTTGTATTGGGACAGAAAAAAGAGAAGTTTTATGATTGGAAATTTACCCGTTAATTTTGAACATAACGATATCATTATTAATGAAAAAAACATATGAAGGAACTCAAGGTTTATGGAGATTATTAACAGACTATGACGCTCCAAAAGATAATTTTATATTCTGAAGAAGATTTGAAAAAGTATTACAGAAATTTTATGGGAATCTGACTCAATTTACTGACTCAATAAAATAATGATCCATCTACTAAGAAGCCTAAGTCAAGTAGAGGTAAAAAATATATTAACTTAATTAAACCAATTTGGGAAAAAAGAATCGAAGGAATCAGGTGTGAGAAAATACAGTGATAATAAGATTGAATACAGATATATCGACGATTTGACAAAACTCGATGGAATTATTAATTATATTTATGCTCAAGAGAAGGCTGGAAATAACAATTTTTTGAATGAAAAGATAAGCAATTAAAGATTTTATTTCGAACAAACTTGATGAAATGATTGAAAAACCTGATGGAATTAAATATTTAAAACGAATTTTGCCGACAATAAGTTCATCTATGATTGAGGGTAGTGGACTTTTGAATGATTTTATCAAGAATTTACCTTTTGAATTACACGTACCAACTTATCAGTATCTGGGGCCTGGCACAAAAACTCGAAAAAAGACTAAAAAGAGGAGATCCTGGTATAAATAAATTAGATCAAGCTGCTATGGAACACAATATTTTTTATGCAAAACATAGAGACACCAAATTCCAGACATATAGCAGATAAAGTTTTTTGCAAGATAAAGCAATGGATAGATTTTTATCAAAAGATGCTAGTTTAGGTGAAAGATTTGTTGCGCTTCCAACAGCTGGAGCAATGTTTTTGAAGAGAAAACTAGGAATGGGAATCGAAGAGAACTTGAAATTTTAACTATATAAATGGAGAGTTGAATGTAAATTTCAGCAAAAATCAGAAAGAAAAAATAAAATCCGCTTTTAAGAAGAAAATACCCGTTAGTATTCAATTTAAAAATAGATCAACTAAAAAAATGGCGAAGATAAGATATTTTTAACAAATAGACAATACAATAAACTCGAAAAACATAAGAAAAACAATAAAGGAACCAGAATAGAATTTTCTTATAATCAGTTGAAAGAACTTAAAAAAAATGGTGGACTTTTGAAAGATTTATTAGGTTTTGGAGAAAATATTCCAGTTGTTAAAAATGTTGTTCCTTATGTTCGTAAAGCTGCTCCAATCGTTAAAAAAGGATGTGATTCCTATTGTTCGAAACATTTTTAAAATTGGTTAGATAAAGAGTTGGAAGAAGATGTTACAGGATCTGGATTAGATGAAAAAACTTTGAATTACGTGAAATCAAACATTAAAAAAAATTTGAAATCAAACCTTTAACATTCGGGGAATTGGAAGAAATCTGCAAAAATATTAAACATTTTAGAGGAATCTTCATGAGAGATACATTACCTGAAAAAAGTTAAGAAATTTGAATGTGGAATTGTGAATTTAGCCTCGATTATGGGAAGTGGAACGCATTGGATTTGTTATTATAAAAATGATAAGAATGCATGTTATTTTGATTCGTATGGAAGAATTGAGGACAAACCACCTATAGAATTGATTAAATATTTGAAAAAATCAAGCGTTCTACTACAATGATTCTCAGATTCAAGACTATAAAGATCCCCCAATTTGTGGTCATTTATGTGTTTTTTGTTTTGAATGAAACTGAGTACTGGTAAACATTTTAAAGAAGTTGTTTAACAAATTATTACTTAATAAATATGGATTCACAAAATATTTTTGACGTATTTGGAACACAAATTTATTCAAAATGTAGATAATAGTTTGAAATTTTGATAGTTTGAGAAATTGAGTTTGATAACAAGTTAGAAAATTTATTACAAAACCTTCCAGATTCAGATATGTTTGCTGTCGAGATTGAAGATTTTAAAGCAGAATATGATAACAAACTTGCAAATTTCATGACTTCAAATGAAGTTGCTGATAAAATAAAAACATTGAAAAAAAATTTGAAGATGGTGCAAAAAAAATATTTACCAATTTAATGTCTCATATCGAAAAAGCTGATAAAATTACTGAAGCGATCAAAGTTGAAAAGAATTTATGTTTAGTTTGGCTAATAAAAAAAGAATTGTCGGTGTTCGACCTGGTATTGACAAACATGATGTTGTTGTTAAAGAACAAATTTTAAAACCTCTAAAATTATCAGAAAACATCGATATTGTTTGATTTACATGATCCGAATGTTAAAAATGCCTTAGATTTTAAAGGAAAAAGAATTAGCAGTGTTAGTAAAGGAATTAATCCATTTGATGTTGTTGTAATGATTCAATTAGAAGATCCTATTAAAATGTTTAATGAACTAAAAACAAAATTATGAGAATCCATAAACAGCATGTTAAAGATTTTACAACAGAAGTCTATGAAAAACTTGATGAAAGAAGAAAGATCAGTAGACGATGTTGGTGAAATTAAATGAAAAACTTACTAGATTTAAAGAGTCTTTTGATAAGTTTAGTTTAGATGCTACGAAAACTTTTGAGAATATTGGTCATAAATTTGTTGAATACAATGATTCTTATGCTGTCAAATTTCAAAAAATCATAGAAGAAAAAATTAATAAGTTCGAGGAAGATCTTACTGAAATAGGTATTCCTCGCAGGGTTTTATGCATGATAAAATTTCCTTATATAAATGGGCGCTCATATACTGTGTGAGGTGTAAGGCAAAAAACTGAAACAAATGATATAAAATACTATGCAAAACATCAATGGACTTAAAAGGGTTTCTGGAAAATGTGCTGAATGTAACGCTAAAAAGAGCCAATTTATAAAAACTTGAAATTTTTTCTTAATAAATAGAGATGGCGGGACATTAACAGTGCTTTCGATCTTTTTATAATGCAACACGAAAGAGATTTGAAAAAAGAACATTGGGATGATATTTCTCAAAAATATGAATTATCCGAAGATATGATGAGATTATACGTAAACAAATTGAATTGGTATAACATTGCTAAATATCAAAATCTGTCCCCAGAGTTCATTCAAGAAAATATACATTATCAAATTAAAAGATCATATGTCTGTTCTTTGTCTCTATCAACACTTGAGTATAAATTTTTTGGATGAAAAATAAAGATACAGTTGATTGGAACAATATTATAGATAGCGGTTACTATCCTGTGCAAATTTTATTGAAATATGTGACCGAGATCGCAAAATTTAAGGAAGAGAATCCCGAATATGACGAAGTAGATCATTAAAAATGACTAAAATTTATATCTTTTTCTTATAAAAACCGTACATTAGATCGAATGAAAAAATGATATCTTTCTCTATACATGATGTTTTAAAATTTCTAAATTTTCTCTTATTAAATGGCGGACTACAGAAAAATATGCTAGTTGATATTGAAAGGGCGGAGTTTAAAAATTTCTATCCAATTAGTAAACAACATTTGAATGAACCGAATAAAAGAACTGAGTTTAATATTGATTTTGGAGATAACTTTTGCTCGTCTAACTTCCAGTTTTTATATTTCTGGAACTTTAAACAAAAACAAGATGGTCAAGCATATCTTGGAACTGATAATGTTAGATTAATCGATAATTTTATACCGTTTTTTATTTTCTAAGATTAAAGTAAGAAAACACAATAAATTGATAGAAGAAGTCGAAAACTGTGGCCAATTAAGCACAATTAAAGGAACTATTTCGTATTCAAAAAAGTGATGTTTATTTCTCAAACTTTCTAATGGCTTTGAATCCAGATTTTTAAATTTGGTGTTTTTGAAACAGCTGGAAATTTATCTCATTTTGGATTAGGATTTTTTGAAAATGTTACTATTCCGATCTATAAAGGAGGATTTTATCTAAGTTTTATAAGAGCAGAAGACAATGATGTGATTCTGAAGACTGCAACTGGAAATGTTATGCCTGTTGATGGAAAAATAACAATTACAGATTTTTTTATTAGAGTTCCAATGATTGATTATAAAACCACGAGTAAAATTAGGTTGATTAATGAAATTACAAAAAAGTCAAAACATTATGTTTAATTTTCTAGATTGGCAATGTATTGAACAAAAAGGTATTTCCGGAACAACTTATTCGTTCGATATTACAAATATTTATAGAAATATCTTCAATCCCAAGTTCGTTTATCATAGGTTTTCAAACAGATAGACAGAATAATCAAGAAAAAATCCTTCAAAGTTTGATAGTTTGGATGTAAAAAATTATCAGGAATAAAATTGAACGGTTCTTATTATCCAGATGAATTACAAAATTTAAACATTTCCGGAGGTCTTTTTCAGAATCATGTATCAGAATGTATCAAGATTTTAAGAAAGTTTACTGTAATAATAAGGAAATGTATTACAATCCTAAAGCATTTTTAGCGAATAGACCCTATTTATGTCATTGATACAACAAAGAGTATGACAAATATTTCTGGTTCAAAGAACGATATAATTATCAATATGGATTTTCAAAAAGCTGTTACACAACGCGATTTGTTATGTGGTTTGTGGTTTTTCTGAGAAATTTTTTAGCCTATGATGTGATTAAGAACGATATTAGAGAAATTCAGTAAAAATCACGTTATTTTCACTATTATTCATTGGATAATTCTACAACTTTACAGAATTATTAAAGACATTGATATAAGTATTCATTTTTAATTTCAAAAGAATATCTTAAAAAATGGGGATGATATTAACAAAAAACTATTCCAAGGTCATCTTAAGGGTTGGACCGGAAGTTATGATTTTTAAAAAAATACTTTAATATTTACTGATCCTATATACCAAATTTCAGCAAAAAAGCTCCAATAGTTCTCGAGATATAAGAGTTTTAAGATAAGGGATGATTGGGGTAGATTTTGAAAATTTTGTTATTTTCATGAAAATTTTAAGTTGAACTCGCTTTGTTTTTTTTATGAAAAGTTTCCAGATTTTTCTGACAATTTTTTTATTTTTTTATGAATATTAAGAAAATAGGGGATTTCATTCACCCTTATGGATAAGTTAAGTCGAAATAGTTAAGTATTTACTATGTTGTGTACCAAATTTCATTAAAATCGGTTGAGTGGTTTTTGAAATATAAAATTATTAATAAACTTGTAAAACTAAGCACTCCTAATTGTAAAAGTGAGAACAACTTATATAGCAGAGATATAGCTTATAACTTTCGAGACTCTCCGTAGCTCAGTTGGTAAGACGCTTGCCTTCAAAGCCTGAGGTTCTGGGTTCAAATCCCAGAGCTTCAGGCGCGCTTTTTATTGAGGAAGACATGGTTGTAGTTCAGTGGTTGGGGACAAGTCTTTACACGAGTGGCCATAGTGTAATGACTATAGAACAAGCCGATTAATGACAACTGTGGTTGGCGCGCCATTTGCTTCCTCACCTTTCCACTTCATTCCTTAATTCCTTCTCTTCCTTAATTCGTTCATTTACATTCATCATTCACATCGTTCATTAATACAACATTACACTTACAAAAACACCCGACAGTACAAAATTCCCTAATTGAAATCCCTCCATCAACTTCTACACAGTAGTTACCAAAGAAAAAAATGAGACTTAGGAACAAAACAATTCCCAGAGTCTAAGACCCGAATTACAGCTCCTAGCCATTAACTTGGTTGGACAGTAGCAGTGCAGGGCCAAGTCTCTAAACAATATACACCGTAGAAGTTGAATGTGATGTGATTCCCATAGCGCAAACACGCACCAACTAACAACACGTACACCAGAGACACAATCATTCAATTTTGTATGTCTTTCATTTATATCGTAATGAATTGCTGAATGGCAAACGTTTCTCTTTTCTTCGTCAGAACCACACACACACAATATATCTGTTTCGTAAATGTTTTTTCCATAATAATATTATCCCAATCTACAACAAAAGCGCGATCTCTTATAAATTCCTTTGATAAATCTTGTTGTTTACAAAGACTTGTTAAAAAACTAGCTGTATGCATATTTCTTGTCCAGTATGGATATTGTCTTCTCAACATTTCAACAAATAAGCAATGAAATTTAGCATAAAAGCGATGAAAAATGTCAGATTGTTGGTGTTTTAGTTTATTTTGTAAAAATCGGAATATTTTTCCTTATTTTTTCTATTATTTAATTTTAAAATCTCCTATTACATTTAACATATTTATACTATCTAAGTTTGTCTGTAATAAATTGCATTGAACACTTTTTTAGTACTTAAAAAGTTCTCTGAATTCGTTTTCATTTAAGGATTCGTTTTCACTTAAGGAAAATATCAACATTTGTTTAACATATTTAGGTAATTCAAAGAAGTCTTTATATAACTATTTTCCTGTGGTAAGTTCTTTAAATGCTAGAAACTGAAGTGATTTTGGAGAGTTCATGTTGTTTGATGACTATTTAGTAGAATAGATTTTTTTATTTAAGAAAAATAATTTGCTAAAATTCATATTATTCTCTTTCATTCCTTCTAAAACTTCAAAAAATATACTCTTTCGCTGATGAAAAGTCTCGATTTCTTCCGGAATAATCTTTGTAATCATAGACAAAATATCCTAAAATAGTTGAATAATAAAATAAAATCATTTCTTTTTATCTCGGTAGTTAGAAATATAAACATAAACATTTGTGCTAAAAAATTTATATCTCGGCAGAGTTAGTTCCATAATCTCCATTTATAACAAAAAATCTTTTTGTTTAAATTGGAAGAAGTATAATGCCAACTGTTTACAAGTGTTTGTAATAGAGGAGAAATTATTGATAAAAGGTATTTTAGTTTTGTAGAGGTTGTAATTTAATTTTGTACGAAAGACCTAAACCTAAGAAATTTCGAAATAAACTAACACATTTGAATAATCTGCTTACAAAATTGCAATATGGAGGTAAAAAACAAACAAAATTTGTTACAGAATTTTAGAAAACAGAATAAAAATTTTTACTTATCTCTTATAACCGTTGAAAAAATTATTTTCCTTTATCAAAGAATACATTAGGTTTGTAGGTATCGATACACATGTTTATTATGAGAAGATTTTACCTGTATTTTTTCATTATCTGGATGTTGAATTTGATTACGATTTTAAGCCTGAAATCTTTGATGATTTTATAGTACATTTGGAGAAATTAAATGAAGAACCTCGTCAAAAAGAATGTGGTTTTACTCACATTCTCCCCGACTTCTCGAGTGATTGTTAGCAAATTCCATCATTTTCCGTTTATAAGTTTTAATTTATAGTTTATTTCGTAGCAAGACATTTCCCGATAGATTGATTTGAGAAAGTAGAAGCAAACAGCTATAGATTCGGTTAATTTTTCATTCGTGATTTACAGATTCGTTTATTGTCCTTTAAACAGTATTTTTTCCCTTGATTTTCTGTTGGCTCCGAAAGTGAGCTAGAACCGCCATATTCCCTACCTACTTATAAGGAAAAAGTTGCATTTGCCACGAGGATTGACCTATTTTTAAAGAATAAAATAGCTTGCCTTATTCTCTTAGCTGGATAAATTTAAACTTCCATTACTGTTTGCAAGGTTTATATATCTTTCACGGATTTAGAATTCTCATTTTACTCTTGATGCTTCCTTATCTGTTTGTTTCAATTTAAAGTATTGACCCAATATAAGAATGTTTGTAACCGACAACAAATATTTAATGGGAGGCGGTTAATGATTAATTAGGAGGCATCATTCATAGTCCTTAATTAATTAGAAATAATTTATTGAAATCCATATTCAAAGATTTTTTGACGGAAGGTAAGTTATATTTAAAAATGTCTACATTTACAACTATTTAAGATTCTTTTAAGATTTTATTTAAATATTATTCTAAATATATTTTGAGCCCCTGACTGGCATTAGTAGCAAATAATACTGCAAAATAATATTGATTTCCTATTTAATATTGAGAGATATCAGTAGTTGAGATGCAAATTTTAGGTTCATTATTTCTTTTAACCTTTGATTTACATTACTAAACTTTGATACTTTACGTAAATTTCAAACTATTTAAATGTGCCTATCAGGTCACACAACTCCTCCGGCGGGTACGAGGAGTAAGTGGGGATTTATTATCGGGTGTTTGTGTGCACGAGGGAGGTATTTTGTAATTAAGTATATCGTAACTTACCGCGTAATTTTACAGCCAAATTCTGTGTGTATTTAATTTTTTATCAAAAGATGCATGTAATTAGACAGATAATAAGTTATATTAGCAAGTTTCATAGAAACTGTTTTTGAATAAATAATTATCAGTATAATTGTAGTTATATATTAAATGAAGTTTATTTATAATGCACTGTTATTTTATGATGTATTAAAAATATATGTTTCCTCGTTCTTTACTATATTGTGTTTACCAGTGTAGATAATTAAAACTTATTGACTTAGCCTAATTCAGGAAGATCTAATACCTCTATATTGTGTAGAGAGTGAATGTACCAAAGCGGGTAAAACTGAAAATAACTCAGATCTGTTCACTTTATGTTAACATATCACAACATATTACACGATGATTTGTGATGGTTTCACGTTTATTGTTGTTGTTCCAGTCAAGTTTGCCGGTGAACTTTTAAACACAAATCACCAACTAGCAGAACAGTTTACTAATTGGATTGCTCATTCTAGTAAATCATTTCAAGTGTTCACGAAACAACTAATGTAACACGTTTACATGGTACCTGATTAACTAGTTCAATAAGTACAAGCAACGTTAAAGGAATGTAGGTTATGTATTTCTGATAAATGTATAGCGATATATTTTCCTAAAGTAGCCACCCTAATACGAGCGCAAAATTATATTAGTATTGGCTCTCATTTTGTTTTAAATTTTAGGATGGTATTAAATTCAACTTTTGTATTTTCATATATGTTTTACTAAACAATCATAAACTCAATAATTGAAAAGACAAAGTCCTACAAAATATATGTTAATTATGTTAAAAATCTAGAGGTTTTTCTTAAATGTATAAGTAATAGAAGAGTCACACGTGTTTTTATTAAATGCGCAACGACCTATACCTAAACGTTTGTTTTGGAACTAAAATTACTTGGATATATTGTTATGTAAGTATGTGTAGCTTTAGCATAAACCAAATTAAATGTTATACAATTTTATAGATACCCTTAGAAATCGGACAAATGGGCTTTCCAGTACAAGTTTTACAATATTGTCATATAAAGAATTCATAGTATACGTTTGTAGAAGTACAATTCTTAAATTCTGTATATCCTAATACTAATTTAAAAAAGTAAGTAACATGTGTGATATGACAAGATAATGGGCTAAGTATTACTAAGCAATGAGTTATTACCTAAACCTCAATGGTAGAACTGCAAACAAACAGTCAAATGTAATAAATAAAAGTAAGGTTTATTACGACAAAAAACAATCATTCACTGGACCTTGAGTATTCCATTCCTCTATATTATTACAAATATATGAAGATACAGGTAAGATATCTGTGATCAGGTTTCAAGATTTTGTTTTAACTTTAATCACTTAATATATATGTACATTAATATTTACATGATATTTAGTTATTATATAATTACACTAAATAATTTTTGTCATTACATCACTGAAACTTTAATATTAATCAATTTGCAACGAAAATAATATATTTTTCTATAAGTAAATCGAAATACAACTTTTAAAATGTATACTACAATCAATATAATATATTCTTTTATTTATTTTGGTCATACTTTATCTATCCATCAATTCAAAAATTGAAGATTCTTCTTCATATTACAAGGTAAGGAAATGTTTTTTTCCATGTAGCATATAAGCAATAACAAGGATTGTACATCACAGTTACGTTTAAAAATTTATATTTGATACTTTTAGATATTTTTAAGTTTCTTCTTCTGCAATACATTGTGATTTTATATTAAAAAAAAAAATATTTTCGAATCAAAAATATGAAGAAAAAAAATTATGGTTGCCTGTAAAGTCGGTTTTACAGGCGAAGATTTTACGTGACAACGTCTTTTTTCTCGGTAGAATATTTATTGATATGAATATTATTAAATTGCACAATAGGAACAAGGAATTGAATGAAAATAAGAATTGCACAAATTTTAACTATAGAAATATATTTTGTTTACTAAAACATTGTACATAATTTTAAATTAATTTAAAATTTGTTTATTGTAAATGGTTAAAGTTGTGAATAAAAACACATTTACTAAAATTGGAATTTGAAATTTATGCTAAACACAGTTAAATTCTAACTCCGCGCGTGGTGGATTGGTCGGTTTAGTTCGATTTGTTTGGTCGCACATGTTATGACAGGTTTAGAGGTTATAATTTGTTATTTTAAATGTTTGACTAGGCAATACGCGCTGTTTCTTCTCAATCGACTGAATTACGATTGATTGCAGAGTGATTTAAACTAATTAATTTACTTAACACTATCAACATTTGTCAATTAGTATGACATAACCTATAAACTCAGTTTCTCCAACTTTTTGTGTCAATCTAACAATTAATCAATCAATCATAGTTTACGATAATGAAATATCAGTGTACAATTATTTACCTTTATTGTTGTAGTTGTTGTAAATGACGAATCTAAGCACTCCACATTTTCACGAATAAACATAGTTATCTGCTTTTATCCCGTGCGGCGGCCCACAGTTATCTGCTTTATCCGTGCGGATCCCGTGCGGCGGGACCCACTGGACGGGCATCGTAACGTTACCGGGCGTTACACTTTTTCATGAGTGACTACGAGCCGCAAATTAATTTAAGACGTTGTCACGTCAAAAACTACCCATTATGTAACATTACAAAATACTAGTAAATCAAGTGACTGGTTAATTAAAGTGAAAATAAAATCTATCAACGTCAGACAAGTTACTAGATTTGATATAAAAGTTACTTAAACCATTGTTATAAACTGCTAAAATTTCGTAACAGGAATATTCCATTTACTTTATCTTTGTGTCTGTCGGAGTTACAACTATTATTTACACATATGACGATCGGTTATACGTATGGAAAGCACAGTTAGTATACATAGAAATAAATTAAATTCATTCGATTCTAAAAAAAATTTGATCTTACTATGAAATGTAAAGCTATATTATTATTTATTTAGTTAAAAATAGCAGTACCTAGAGTGTACACAACAAACGTACTTTTTACTTACTTAAAAAAAATATAATTACTGTTTTCATTAATAAAAGGGTTGCTAATGTGCTAGTATCAAATACAAAATAACCTTTGAGCCCTCATAGTAAAGATGATACCGTCTTTTACACCTACAAATTCAGGAGCTTTGCGGATCCATTGTTTTAGGTGAACCTCATTAACTGATTGTTCCGTCATCCTCTTTGTCCACACCTAACAGCTGCCTTTGTTCTGGTATTCTCTGTGGGAAAATACGTCACCCAAACACACATTTCGTAGAAAGTTCTTAGTAAAATGGTTATATATTACATATGAGGCACTGAAAAATCCCATCAACGATATCAATGTTGTCAGAAATACACGTATGGATGTACTAGTAAATTTTATGGCTTGGAATTTCCACCATTTATTCATACGATATTCTGACTTTGGTTTTAAGACTATATGAAATTTGCAGTTGCCGATTATTTATGCTATTTTAAAACAAATCCGTAGTATCTACATGCTGTTCAAATGAGTTGAATTAAAGTATTAAAAATAAATATTATAGAAAACTAGAACAGCTATGTCTTTCCAATTTAGCTAATCCTAGAAATATACAACTTTGCATAGATATGCCTCGTGACTTAAGTAAACAAAAGCATTTCATATAGGAATTGCAGTTTTTTGCAACCATAGAATAACTTTGTTTTGTTTATAACTTGCCGATGTACTACAGTGATAGATTTTTACACGGAAACTTGCCTTATCCTTTAAGTAGACAACTTAAATTAATTTTCACGAAGATAAACAACATATAAGGGAGAGAGCGGGGTTGATATGGGTATGTAGCAAATCTTTACAACAACTATGTGTGTGTGTAATCATTTACAGTAGTTTACTGATAAAAGTACCTGATGATGAATTCTTAGAATTTGAAATGTGCATTGTATGCAAGAAAAAAATACATAAAAAAGTGATAAAAACGTTTATTATTGTTTATATTTTACTGAATATAAATAATTTCATTGAGTTTTGAGTTATGATCAAGAGTTAAAAATCTATAAATCTACATGAAGTTGCTTTAGAATCAATTAAAATGTTTAATTTAAACAACATCAGAATATTAAATGATTATTAAAATTTCCACAATACTCTGAATTTTAGGAAAAAATATTTTTTCCCATATTTGTAATTTGGTAGGAACTATTTCAATAAGGAATATGTCCAAAAATATTATGGGAGAGATTTTGTAAAACATGTTTAAGTTTTATAATTTTTCTGTTTTCTTACTTATTCTATAAAATAATTCTAGTGTACAATACACACAACATAGTATATGAATATTATTACCAATTTATGATATCAGGAATTATGAACTTTATGTAAAAAGCAGTGTTTTCTGTTACGTTAGTGTATGATCCACCACAATGACCTAGGAAATACTTTAGATTTAACAGGGTTGATCAATGTGGCTCAAGGTGATGAAATCTATTTTTGGTTAGGTTACTATTTAATTTATTTTAAACTTGCGCAGCTTAAGTACTCTCCCTAAAATATTTCCTGAATCAAGGAGAGTATAAAGAGATTATTCGCTTACTTCACATGGGTTGTCAGGCATTTAAAGTACGATATTCAGACATAAAATCATACCGAAAAGAAATCGTCTAAAAATTTAAGTTATTTATTTCTGAAAGTTTTTTTAATCTTTTACCAGGGAAGGACTTTTCTATGATTATGAATTAATTTTTTATTGAAAACCCTAACTTCCTTAATACGTAATTGTAGAATAAAAACTACCACTCTGATTTTATAAATTATGTATACAAATATGATTTTCATATTTTTATATTCAGCTGTTTTGAGAATTTCTGTATTTCGCTTTTGAAAATCCCTTGGATTCCTCGAGGAGTGAATCTTTTTTACTTTTCTGCCATCTGATACGTTACCTAAAAGAGCTAACTGTTTAAAATAAAAATATTTTTACAACCAAATATTTACTGTATCTTCTGCATAAGTAATGATTCATACTAACAATGAACCGCTGCGAGTAAAGCTATTTCGATACAACTTTAAATATTTAATATAATTAATTAGAACACTTAGTTTTAATAAAGAAATTTAAATCACAAATAAAAATTATTTTACAATTGATTATTTAATACTTAGTAACACCACCAGATTATTAAATACGAAAATGTATTAATCGTATATAAATATGTCTCAACTTTAGAGCTGTAAATGATGATATGTAAAAATATATGGGAAGTTCAGGATATTAGTTTTTGTTGTTCACAACAGAACACGAACTTGGGAACATAACAAAAGTTAGGTAATACTATACTGAATTTCAGAAGTACTTTAGCAAATACTGTAACTTTACTAGTACTCCACTTTATTAGTACTCCACTTTACTAGATTAAGGTGGCGCCTTCTGATCTCCAATCGATAGGTAATTATATGCTCCTGCATTACTGATTAGATGTATTTATTTTTACCATAAATTTCACTAGATTCAAGATGTGATGCTTTAAAAACTTTTAATATGAAGTCAATATAGTTTTTGAAATAAACAATTTTTGTTTAACGTGAAAATTTGTTTCCTTTTGAAGTGAATATTTTACAAATTTGATTTAGTAAGATTTATTTTACTACTACGAGTTTGCTTACTCAGTTATTTTATTCAAATGCTCTAAATTACGTTCATTTTGTGTAAAACGATGGGTTAGTACCTCTATTAGGGTACTTCTTCCACATAATACATAAAAAAGCAACCACATAATAAATAATGAGAAATTTCGTTCCATAGAAACACATACTAACTTAGTATATAATGGTAGTGACATTAGTCCTTGAATACAAAGGACCCAAATGTTCCTCATCAAAATTGTGTTGTCAATCTGAATGTGCGATACCTCTTTATAGAAAGTTTCTATAGACTTGAACCTTTTTTTGGCTCTAGGAATAATATTCACCTTGCTGTTAATAGTCAATGTTTATCCCTATGTTGTGAACAGGACACTCATAGTGGCTTTACAATTGGTATATAGTATTACAATGATCAAAGGAAGAATTCCAGGGATCAAATGTAAATGAGCCTATGTGTCTGTGCGTCTATAAATTTACTCATTCGTTCAGTTCACTCACTCGTTTTTTTGCACTCTCAATATTCCATTATATTTATTTATTAGTACCAGAAAACTATAAAATAAACGCCATTGGAGGTTTAAACTATAACAAGTCTTAAGAATGGTTATTGAATGTTACATAACCTGAAAACACTTGTATCAATTGAGTTATCTAGAATAAAGACATGTTCTAAAATTGGACTGACAAGGTACCAATACAGTTAAGCACACAAATCAGACATACGCTTTGGGACAGACAAGGTACACGTACAGTTAAGCAAACAATCATTTTGATATGCTGTATCAAACATATGAATGAAACAGTAAATAGTGTATCGTACTACACACCCTAGCATAAACACCCCTAAAATATGTATTTTTTTCATTAAGTGACGTTTGTAAACATTCTTTTTTTAAATATGTACGGAGAGAAGTTGTAAAGTTTTTTCCACGTAAAAGAGGTAAAATAATCACGACGACCTAAATATTCATATCATATAAGGCGCGACTATGAGTTCAATCAATTCTTAACGCATATTTACGACTTTTATATGATAGTTCTACAAGTGAGTTGCAAGGTCAAAAATTGTTGCGACCAATGTTACCGAAGGAGACGAAGCAAAACGGTCAAAGTCTTTTTAGATGTATTCCAGCGTGGCGTTTTTACAAACTTTCCAGACTAATTGACGGAACTCTAGGAAGAAAAACTAATTTTTTCAATACGCTGATCACATTCTAGTTGGCATCTTATCTAAGCAAAATAAATATAGATAGTGGCTACATATTACTTATGGTAGTATACTATTTTACTAAAAGTTGTTGGAAGCTATCAGAGTTTAAGAGCTTCCGGAAACCGACAGCTTCCATGAGCAGAGAACGCAGAGAGTTCATAAGCTGCCAGATTCTGGAAGGTGCCATGAGTACCAAAGATGGGGAACTGAAAAACTCCAGAAAAGACATAAACTAGGGGCTGCCACTACCACCACAGACCAGAAGATACTCATCTGTTGATGTGCGATGTGTGTGTGATGTGAGATACGATTCTGCATGATGAGATTTCTGAGGAACCGTGAGCTGATTGAAGATACCGTGAGAAGCTTGCAGGAGGTGAATGACCTAAAAGGCCAGAATTTCCAGAGTACTGATACTTAGTGTGTTTTAGTGTTAGTTAAATTTTCACTTTAGATTTCTTCAGGAGTCAGGTGATTCACTGATTGTAACTTTCTATTTACCATCCATACGAGCTAGATACAACGGAAATACGCCTGACTCTTTGAGGCCATAAAATCTAGCTATATGTAATAGTGCAAATATAAAAATAACTTTTATCGGGTACACATTGATATACTAAAAATTTGCCTATGAGTCTGTGCGTCTATAAATATACTCATTCGTTCAGTTCACACTCGTTTTTTAGCACTCTCAATATTCCATTATATTTATTTATTAGTACCAGAAACTATAAAATAAACGCCATTGGAGGTTTAAACTATACAAGTCTTAAGAATGATTATTAAATGTTACATAACCTGAAACACTTACGTGAATCAATAATCTAGAATAAACTCTTGTTCTAAAATTTTTCAATACATTTTGGGACAGACAAGGTACACATACAGTTAAGCAAAAAATCATTTTGATACGCTATATCAAACATATGAATGAAACAGTAAATAGTGTATTTTACTACACACCCTAGCATAAACACATTGAATATATCCGTATTTTTTAAATTAGGTGACGTATATTAACATTCTTTTCCAAAATAAGTACGGAGAGAATTTTAATGTTTTTTTCCACGTAACGGAGGTAAAATAATCACAACGAGCCAAATATCCATATCATATAAGGCTATCAATACGACTATGAGTTCAATTCGTAACGCATCTTTACGACTTTGATATGATCGTTCTACAAGTGAATTGCAAGGTAAAAATGGTTTTTGCGACCAATGTCACCGAAGGAGACGACACCCCACGGTAAAACTCTTTCTAAAGAAAAGCCATAGAACACTTTTGGTTAGAAGGATTTTAACCAAAAAATAAATTTACCTTTTTGGTAATAGATGTATTCCCGCGTGGCGTTTTTACAGACAAAACTTTACTGTTAAAACTTTTCAGACAAATTGACGGAACTCTAGGAAGAAAACTTATTTTTTTAAGCCACCACAGACCAGAAGATAAGAGGTTCTGCATGATGAGAGTTCTGAGGAACCGGGAGCTGATAGAAGATAACGCTTGAAGGAGGTGAATGTTCTAAAAGGCCTGCAATTTCCAGAGTACTTATACTTAGTGTGTTTTAGTGTTAGTTGCATTTTTACTTTACAGTACTTCAGGAGTCAGGTGGTTCATTGATTGTAACTTTCTATTTACCATCCATACGAGCTAGATACAACGGAAACACACCGTAAACAGAGACCATAAAATCTAGCTATACATAAAATAAATTTTATCGAGTAAACATTGATATACTAAAACCTTTTAAGTGTACATGTAAATGTTGCAAACAGTAACTTATCTACTTGTTTATGTTGAAGTTTATTGTTGTATCGTGTAAATATTCGCCAACATTTATCACACTGAAACATGAATCCAAATTATTTCCTGTCTTAATACAGAAACACCCTACAATATCAAATAATTAAATTAACCCAGCAACCTGCTCTTTACTAATTAGGATACATAAGCATAGGATAGTAATTTATTTTTAAATCATGGAATTAAAGTTATTTATTTAAACCTTAGTATTAATATTTTCATTATTAAAGTGTACTCAGATAATGGTCGTATATTAAACCATTAATATCTTTGAATTGTGCCTATGTTTGTGCAATACTTAAATTTATATCATGTAAACTAAACTACAGTTTATTTTTATAAAATAAACCAACCTTTCTAGTTGCTTACATAATTACAAACTGTAACTCATCTTTGTGTAAATGACGTCACATTACCCCGTAGTCAAACATTACTGCAGCCATTAATTAGGTAAACGGTTCCCGTCTGTTGCCACCTGCCATGCAGCGACGAATTAGCAGTTTGATTGATTGCAACCATCTCCTTAATAACAAGCCACTTGGTGGTGATTGAACGTGTTATTCTGTTTGTAAACGCGTTGAATAATTAAAAGTTTCCTGTTAAATCCTTTTAAAAATAATGTTCATAGTGTTCCAAAGATTTATACAGTATCTATCTCTACTAAAAATATCTCATAAATGTACATCTCATATAATAAATGCAGATTTTGTGTTTAAAATGTTAGTAGGGATGTCATATCAAAATTATTATGTTAAGGTTCACGTAAGTTTAATGTTTTGCGCTACATTTAAAAATTCATATCAGATAACATAATTTTCGGTTACTCGAACTCTATTGTCTAGATATTAATTAGATGCAAAGGACTTGTTGCTATTACGAATAATTTGTGTAAGGAATGTTGAATCAAGTTTGTACTTAAACAAAAATTTAAACTTGAAATATAATGGATACGTTTCTTAGCCAGTTCAGTACCATATTTCATAATTCAATGTGGCAGCTGTTTCTCGTCTACATTACGTATGAACATGGAGAAAGACAAACTCAGTTTTTGGAAGTTAGGAGTTAATTAAATTAACCTTTTAATAATCTTTTATTATAAATATTTGTTTCAATCTTGAACCATCCCCTGAGAATTTGGATTTTCCATGTTGCCCGGTTTAAGAAAATATGTCAAATATGCATAATTAAGGTCATTTTAATTTATTTTAGTTTAACGTATTTAGAATGCAGTAGGTAAGTTATTTTTCCCTATATACAATATATTAAAACATATACAGGTCTGATAAGCCTACATCCGTCATACTTTCAGTCATTTAAATATATTTTCATTTATATTACTAATATATATTGAAATAATATTTGCTTTGTTGCCAAGATGTGGGAAATATATACATGTGGAGGTCTGAGAAGCCTAATTCTGTGAATAAACTACAAATGGGTTAATTATATAGTCTTTAAAACTGTTGCAAAAGATAGTTACTTTGTTTTTTATATTGCGGTTATTGAAAGTTTGGAAGCTAATTACTAAGACAAGCCAATACAAGGTTGGGGATTTCCCAGAGGACAAGCGCCATATTGATCCTGGAAGACTTTGTCTAGATCAAGTCAATTACAGTTTAAGTCTCTTGCGTCAGAGAGTGGTGATGTGCTGCATTACGTTTTTGCGAGGGGAAGGGAGAGAAGCGTTGTTGTCTCTCCTAAACTTATCATTGCCTAAACATCAGATATTAATATTAAGTACTTTAAATATAACATTTTAACAAACAAAATTGCTTATACCTGATACTCAGGTTTTTTTTACATTTAATTTTTCCGGTTTACAGTTTTAAATAAATATATTTGATTAATTTCGTTAAGAATTGTAATTCATAATTTCAAACATAACTTTATTGCAAGTTAAAAAAGGTTAACAATTTATTAAATCATTGATTCATAATTAACAATTACGTGTATACAAAAAGGGGAACACTACCGCATGAACTAAGATGTATAACCCAAAAGATTTTGTTCACTTAAGATAAGCTGAGGAAATCCCTCAGTGGCCTTGGTTCTAAAAGGGCTTCACGCTTAGTTCCAGAGTGTAGTATTTTCAGGAGTGTACTATTTAAGGTTGGTGGTGGTATTAAACATAAATCACAATCCCAATCGAATCATGGTGTTATGAGAGGTAGTAGCGGTCTATCTATACATCTCTATATCTCAGTCATGCCAGCTTCAAACGAGGGGAGGGTAACTTGAAACTGTTACGGCCTCTTCCAGTCAAAGCAGGTAGGCGTAGCAACAGCATTTTGGGTGAGCAACAGCGTTTGCTATGTAGACTAGATATATAAATCCGCCCTTTTATTCCAATATTATAACATGTAGTTAAATATGTGCCACGGCTAGGTCTGTTAATATTTATTAATATGTTGTTAATAATTTTATAATTATTTAAAACGTTTCTTAGTGTTCATGTTGTATAGTTTTTTCTTATAAATTCTAAAAATTAAACCATAAAGACTAATTATTTAAGTAAATCATATCCTTTAATATTATAGATTTTAATAAGTTGTCCTAATATAGCACAACGGTTTCATTATTAAATTTTTATGTAAATAAAAATATGACGTACAAAATATATTTTAACGACTGCTGTGTGCTTTGGTAGAATATTCTTTTTAGGTGCATATTGAGTGGTAATTAAGAATGCTAAATATCAAGTGATATAATGCTTGCATTAATATGATAAGATCGAAAGCTCTGAATGTTGCATATTTCGATAGAAAACGGATTACCCAGGTTGAAATTCTAGGCACGTGTTCTATGCTCTGTCCAGACATATTATGTATATATTTGAATAATTTTACAGATCTGGTTATCAATATATTGATATATGTGCAAATCTGTGGTATAAATGTTAACGGCTTAAAATAATACTCAATAATACAATAATTATTTGTCAATTTTGTATATTTCTTGTCTACCAACGATACGTGTTTATTAGTAAATAGTGTTTGTGACTAATTTTTATACATTTTCCTAAACGCTGCTAGCCTTTTCAAATTTACTGCTGGCTTCTTTGCCATGGTAATGAAAATATAATAATTTCCTTTGAATTGTTTGTAACCTCGTGCACTGTAATGAATATCACCTTCTTTTTTTCAATCCATACAAAATCTACAGGAATTAGAAAATGATAGTAACGATCAAAACAATACATTCCTCTTTATAGTTTCAATATACTATCAACGCATAGTATGTATACAAGTTATTAAGAAAGGTATACTACTTATCAAGAGGTACACAGTTACAAAGTGAAATTTTTTCTATGATAGCTTTCGTATCACTTATATAAAATTAGAAATAATAACAAAAAACAGTATAGTTATAAAACATAGAATAGACACCAACTATTTAAAAAATTATATTGCAATTTCAACACTTCTAATTTCAACGAAATCCATCAAGGCATAATCGAGCAAAATCAATTTAAACGTACGCTTGCAACGAGCTGTGAGCAACAAACATTTTGTTTTTTGATAGATATAAGTTGTTTTACATTTGTTATAGAAATTTTAAAAGGTACTAAGTATAATATTTATAATTATACCAACAGTATTTTTTTTTTTCATCAAAATGTATTAACGCATAAATCAACGCGGTGTCTAATAAGCGAGAACGCCCACTTTTAAGATACCCTTGCACAAGCCGGGAGCGCCAAACATGTCATAGTTCAGAGTTATCAGTTGTTTCATGCTCCTGGCTTCTACAAGTGTATCTTTAAAGTGGGCGAGTTCGCTTACGCATTGACGGATTTCGTTGAGATAAGTCTGTTCGAATTGTTAATAAAATTGTCCAAATAGTTAGTACCTTTTACAATTTTGTATAACTGATTTAATACAGCTGATGCCTCTCAGAAGATAAAATGTTTGATGCTTCTAGCTTGTGCAAGCGTACCTTTAAAGCGGTTGTGCTTGATTATGCTATGACGGATATTTCGTGGGAAACTAGTGCCGTTGGTATTGGAATAACATTCTCCAATTAGTTGGTGTCTAATACCTTTTTTTAAAACTATACTAGATTTTTTTTTTATTAAACTTTAAAAATGTTCAATAAACACAATTAGGAAAGTAAAATAACACAATTATTTTTCCCCCTTACCCTCTTCGGTTTCTTACCTTTACTAATTTTACAGGCAGTAATTTTTTAATAAAATAATAAAAAACGTGGCTAGTGAAGGGGAAATTGGAAAAAGTTATTCTTGATTTTTAGGTTAGAATCATACATAAAATCTGAAAATACACAGAAAGCTTGACCTCTTTTTAAAGACCATTTTTGCCATTGAATCGTAACACCTGTAATGACTTTCTAATAATCATTTTTTGAGAAATATAAAATATGTTTAGATCAGTGATAAATGTAGTAGATGCCTCTCTGAGGTTTAGGTTAAATAACAAAAAGTTATTTGCTTATTAAAATTCCAAGAATTTCCCATAGATAAAAAATGCAAAAATAAAAATGTTATCGACTAATTCGTGAAGTAAAAAATAATCCTACACATCATTACTCTACCATTCGTTATATCAAGACAGTACAAATTCAGTGTTGCATCAATGGTTGCCGTAATACACGAATCTCATAACGTCTGCTCAAAGACTTTGGTGTGAAATCAAAGATCAAAATCCTGTGTAGGGAACGTTATTTGATATATGAAAAGTAACATCATAGCATCGTGAAAAACGTTTCAAATGCATTGTTATAACTATACTAACAGACTCATATAAGCGAAATACATTACTATGTGGCATTGATAGTAGTTTATATGTACATTTCTTTTTAAATAATAAATTTTTTATCAGTTGTTCAGATTTTATTCATTTTACTCGTTTGTAACGATTAAAATAATGATCATTATTATATAATAACTAATATTCTGTAATAATAACATGCATATAATATGCATAATTACCATTACCAATAAATCATAAAATTATTGATGGTATTTATTACAATGGATTTTATATAACTAAATTCTAACTATTAATTACTAGCAAACTAACATTATAACAAGCGTTTATCGTCACTATATAATTAAAATAGAATCAAAACAAAAGAACATAGAAAAACGTAATGTGTTACTTTACATATTGGTGACAATATTATTCCTTTAAACTTCCAATAGAAAGCAGTAAGTAGCTTTGTATGTTGTGACAGAGGATCAGAGAGATAAGATTGGCTTCAGGAAAACTAAACATCGCTTGTGACGTCAGAACTGATGGGATTGGGCTCCTACCCACCGAGTGTTTTGTCGTGTCACCTGGCTTTTAAATTAGAGCTCCCGGCTTTAGGTCTACATTTGTTAGTACATACAGGTTCAACTTAAAATTAAATATCAATGATCAAATAATATGAAGTTGACTAGCATGATGAATGTTTGCTTGGGGTTTAATAGAAATAACCCTGGCTTTTCAGTATAAAAAAACTGAATTTTTCAAATAGTTAATTAAATGCATACATATACTTTGGAACTTTAGGGAATTGAATTTTATTAGTTTTTTTTAAAGGGTAACACGAAAAATGCTTTAGGTACTATATGTAGTTTTATTAATTGCTCAATAAAGTATAAGTAAAGAAACAAAATCTGTAGGGCTATAACAAAATCTAATAACCTGTAATTTTACAGCAATATAAACATAAAACAAATTATCTGTGTCAATAGACTTTTATAACGAGCGGCCACACGCCCTACCTTTATATTCAAAACCTCTCCTAAAACAACCTCCCATCTTCTTAAAATAATTCTTACTGTTTTTTTTTTCGTGGATTTAAATGAATGTTATCGAATTCTTAGGCCAAATAAAGAGGGGGAGTGGTACAGTTAATACGGGATTTTTCACTGGTTGTTCCGGTGTGATCTGCCGCCGACCTGTAGTTTGCCCAGTGGGAGACAAAAGAAGGGATCTTCGTTCTTGAGTTCGCGGCGAGGAAAGGTCGAACTTTAGAAATAAAACAGCGAAGTCGGAATAAAATCTTACTTGTTTAATTTCGAACGTTTGTGATTAGAGATTTAGATTAAGATAACAAAAGATTAAAACTAATTGAATTAAAAATTAACACATGATTGAAAATTTAGAATTTGGCTCTAGAACAATAGAATTAGAGAATTGTAGAGAGAGTAGCCGTATTATGATCTACCGCATCCCGAACCAATTTTACGACTCCCTCCTCTAAGATCGCCTCCAGTGATGCCCCTTCCCTTCTCTCTTGGCCCCCGACCAATCAGAGCGCCAGTTCTTCCCTGGTGGTTGTCTATCAGGTGCTGCCGCCAACGATTCACCCAGTAATTAACAAAACTACATGGTACTTTGGACGGCTCGAGGCCTGCGTTGAACACAGCTCTTTCGCTGATGTCAGCGGATTCCTTACACGTGTCTGCGGCAACACCAGGTCGTTAGCTTTAGTTTAATGCACCTGCAGGCTGTGGAAAATTCCCTGTCCCCTTCCTCTGAAGTCGGCTCAGCGCCTATATTTCGCTATATTATTCCAGATGGCACTTAATGTGTACGGTGGCATTATTACACCTTGTGGAGGTCTTGACTTCCATTCTAAATAGTGATTAGAAGTAGTCACTAAATTAATGTTATGTAAATTTTCGCAGAATTCTCAGTTTGATATTAGTTTAAATTAATTTATTTGTTGAAGCTTTGGGGCGTTAACACCGAGGTGTCACACTCCCCCCACCCTTAGATCATGCTGCCCTCAGCATGGGGTACTCGTAGAGTACCGAGGAGCTCTCGGTGTGCCTCCATCCCAGCCAAACGTACAACCGCCACTGTCCGTATACATTTTTTTTTTTTGATATCCCACAGGTAGGTGCATGAAACTGATAAGGGTAAAAAATTCAAAAAGGCTTCAGCATTACAGTTCATAATAAGGACAGAATTTTACCACGAAATTTAAAGTTTTGGACGCTTGCTTGCGGCTTAGGCTTCCTCGCTTTACAACAATTTTTACATAACTTTCTCTTTCTCTTACTCACTATTACAACGGTCTCTCTCTTTACAAGATTTCTGATCCAACTACCTATCTGCATATGTATGGCTTAAACATAGAATACACCCAAGTTACAATATCAAAACACACCCCGTTACGCAAAAAAAGGAAGAAAAAAAAAACACGAACAATTCCAAAGCATCATCACTTATGCGTTAGCATCGCATCACTAATTTAATAAACTAATTCAGCAAACAGTAGACAACAATTAAATATTTACTCTATAACCGCATGATAATCAGCTAACCAATATTATAATAAAGTATTTAACGTAACAATACAGCGAACAGTACAAGGGAACTAATTAGTGCTCCTGAAACTACTCAAGTACATCACAGTTCAATGTACATCACACCATATTAGACAAGATACATTTATTAAGCACTCCAGGATAACTGTGTTTTTATTAGATTTAAATTTTGATAATGAAAGTCATTGTTTTGCGACATACCACATACTGCATGGTCCAATTAAGTTCAAAGTAATTATAGGTGGTAGTCTAATTCGTGGTAAATTTCGAACGCTACTCCCCCAATCCTGGTTAAGCCTCGTGAGTTTTCACTCGGGGCCGGTTTCCTCTGTCACCCCTGTCATAGATTATAGTGGAGTTATTCCTGAGTTAGCTCACTTGTACGTCGATTAGAATACAAAACTATAAGATACTCAAAGTAAACAGTTACACTGTTCAAACCCAATACAATAAAGCATACCCAAAGCTGTTCCTACATCTTACGACAACAATTCGTAATAATAGCAATCTTAAAATAACAAAATTGACGATAAGTTGTAACTTGTTACATATAATTGGGACGGCATTCGTTAATTCTCATAGTAATTTTCAGATTATTCATCACGTTACAGGCTTACACAAAATTTCTATCAAGCTGCTAAGGCACCAACCAACAATTACTGAACTCTATTCCTTAAGGGCCCTGTGAAAAGACTTAAAACTAGTGGCTGGATAGCCGTTACACTGTAAATGCGTGGGGGGACTCTGGGAGGCGGTTCACAAACCATCATTTAGTTTTATAGGCATAACGTTGACGTTCTTCCGAACAAACAACGACAGGAGGACACTGTCCCCACACTCCTCAACTCCTCTCAAACTCACTAAAGAACATCAACACAAAAAAAAGAAACTACAACTACAATATTCCGCCCCCCACACTTGGTATTTAAGGGCATTTGTGGACCTGGGGGCACCCCATGGTTTTCACCTCGCTTACCCCTGGGAGCAGGGAAGCTCACCGATGCCTTCCTCCTACTAGCCTTTACATTCTACTGGTGCCTTAGAGCTTCTAACAAGTCTAACCCCATTTCAACTTACATGCGACACAAAAGTTCCTTAGCTAACAGTTACGTTCCCAACGAATAAAGAAGTAAAATAAACGTAAATAAATGCAATTCCTGCAGACCTGGTATGGGCAACCTTTCCTGTCTTGCTAATGGGGTCCGGAAAATCCCTTAGCAAGACACTCTTCATAGTGTTGTTACTGGTTACTTCACTTTAATTTAGAAGTTATTCGAGCTGTTCCGGGCAATCCACAGTCCAGTTGGGGAGTTGAAAGGAAGGGGTATTTGGGGTTGGGGTGCCGGCATTACCTTCCCATGGATACCAGTCTGGCTCTCGGGCGTTCTAGATTCCTCTTAAGTTACTAATGCTACTTGTTTTAACAGATTGTTCAAATAATTATAGAAAACCTTGCCATTACCAGTCTGCATCAACAACCATACATAAATTACAATTAGCGATACAAGAACTTAGAAAACATTTTTTTTTTTTTTTTTTTTTTTTTTTTTTTAGTATTAGGGGATCCCCAATCACTCTTCTGCCATGTTCCCACAACGGAAAGTCTAAAAACCACTCGTTCAGTTCCGACACAGGTTGATTTACTGTTCCCATCGCGGTGCACACACGATGTATCGCTGAAGTCTGAAGTTTACATTCTTTTAACTAGTTTCACACTTACTTCAAGTGTCCAGGGCCCCACTCTTCATTTCTCGTCCGATTACCGTACGTTCAATTTAATGTCAGTCTTGGTGCGTGGGGTCGACATGCTCCCACTCTGGTCTTGGTCAGTCTCGTCCTGCTCGCGCCACCTCTCAGCATCCTCAGCATCTGGTCTGCTCGCAGTGCGTACAGTCGCTTCGAGGGTCGGGAGATGCGACTCTGTCCGGGCGGCCTGTGAGCTTCGTCTGTTAACCCCCCAGGGCGGCACGGAGCAGATCGGCAACTCGCACCCTCCATCATAACAACACAGTGACAACAATTAGTACGACTACAAGAGATGCACCACCAAAGGTTACATACTTGATAACCACACGTCTACGATAGTGGATCCTAATTAATTGAATTGTCCCTTCTAGGGAGTATTCCTTAACACATAGGGAGCCCAGCTGATCATCCAGTCCCTGCAGGACTTTGAGGGTTTCATTAACATCATGTACCAGTAAGCTGCGTTCTTCGCTACTGTACATCCCATCTACTTCCGGGAAAACAATCTTTCCAAAGTCACTCGAATATGTGGAGGTGCCGATAAATCGGGCAGGCACCCTGTAACCGTCAGCAATCAGTTCACACCTATCATGCTTCGGTATTTCACCCTCACCTTTCAGGTTGATAGCACTTACATTCGAGTTTGCATCGCGCCCAAAACAATTTAATATAACCTTTGTCTCTTCTGATGTGGCGTAGAGCCAGCGGGTGGGTGTTCTAATGAGAACGGGGAACTGTAGGCCAGATATCAACTTCCTACTACACAATGTTACGTGTTCTTTCATCAATAAATTTACCACACAATTGGGCCGTTTGTAGACGCTTAACCAAGGCGTCTGGACAACGGGCACACCGTGAGTTTACCAAATTTACATTCCCTTGCAAAGACATCTGGCGAATAGAGTGAATAAGTCTGTCTGTCTTTGCTAATCACAAGTTTTTGATCTGCCACGTCCCATTTCACCCACTTTGTGAGTGAGGGGTCGTAGACGGGATAAGCTATCACATTGAAAATTTCAAACAACTGATTATCATTTTTCAGGGGTAGCCTAATCAATACCCTCAATTGAGATTTCGTTACATATGCCTGGATTGTAGCAATTTTGTAGAAATTATGGAGATTCTCTAGTTTTACATCTAAAAACAACTTCTCTTGGGGTGGTATTACACTCTCCACAGAAGTCAGGACCTTCAAGAACTGGTGGGGAGGCAACAGGTTACTAGTCATTCTTCCGGCCGCTAAATCCTCAATGGCCAGGTGAAGCCGGGTCATTTTCTGGACAGCTAAATTTATGGCATCTTTAACTTCCGCAAGGGCGGTGCTCAACTTTAAGTATTTTAGAAGCGTTCTCATCTGGTTAGCATGCATAAGTTCTCCTATATAATTACGGGCCATAGTTATGTGCATTACGTTGTGATATTATTTTAGGGTAGAGATAACTTTGTTTATTGCCCTAGAATGGTTTGAAATTTCTGATTGCAATGTTGCCTAAAATGGTTATTTGGTCTTTAGTGTCGTGGAAAAAGGTCATCACTTAAATTTTCTATTTCATTTATCCTATTATTGGTGAATTCTAAATCGCTATCTGTTACAGTTCCAAACAGAAATTTTAGTACCTGGCCCCCCACATCAATTAGGCCTCGCCTTTGCCGAGTACTGGGTAATAGGGAAACCAAGTCACTGGTTTTGGGTGACATAGTCTGCTACCAGCTGCTCCAAACTTACGTACTCATACCTGAATCCTGCTTCCAATTCACGCACCGGAGAGTGCATGCTCACATTAAGCGATAAGAGGTCTTGGAAAAGCTTATCGTACTGACCCTTTACCCCTGGTCAGTAATGTACTTAGTTTCTGGTTCTCCTCTTCTACTTCCGTTAAGTTGTACTGCAGCACTATAGTCCAATGGCTGTCGGTGAGAAGCACATCTCCCTCCTTTTCGAAGACGACACCTCGGTGAAAACCCCAGGCGACTCCCAGGGTAAATAACATGCCAATCAGGCCTATAACAGAGGCAATAATATCTTTAGTACAGTAAGGTTAAAGTTGACACCTCGCCTAATCCCGGCTACGTAGCGACTAAACTACCGCTTATCTACCAAAAATAGATTCAGGAGTCTAACAAAGTCTCCCCACCGCGCAGGTACACGCTTGTTTCTCTTTGGGCGCTGCAACTCATCAGAAGGTCCGGCGACCGCTGCTGGGTCCCTCGGAGCACCTGCTTGAACTTTTACGTCATCAATATCTGGAGGTGGATCACCATTGATCTCTTCTTCCTCCTCGTCATCGTCGTCATCTAACCTGTCATCCTCATCTCGAGGCCCAGGGTCGCTTAGATACTCAGCCTGTTGGGGAGGCACGGAAGCTCTTCCCAAGCAGGGCTTGATCCGGTTTACATGGACTGTCACCTCTCTTTTCCGGATTTTTAACACCACATTCAACGGGGACAGTACTTTAACTATCTTGTACGGTCCGTTCCATAATTTCGACAACTTTTTAACCCGATGCCTACCTATACTAGGCACGTGCAACAGGACCATCTGCCCCTTCGTTGTAGTTCACTTCGCGAGCCTTCTTGTTGTATTGCTTCTCATAATGGCTGCGAGCTGCGGATCTTTCTCCGTTTCTCGGGCAATTTCAAACGTTTCTCTGAGCTTACTTCGCAGGGTTTCCACATGATCATTGTAAAGATCATCGCTTTCAGTGATGGTCAGGTCAGCCTCCATGGGCATTTCCATCTTCCGACCAAAAAACCATTTCAAACGGGGAAAACCCTGTCGACTCATGACCTTGGGAGTTGTATGCCATCGTGACGTAAGGGAGGTACTCATCCCAATCGGTCTGATGCCGATTTACAAAATGGCTCAACATACGCGCAATAGTCGAGTGCACTCTTTCTAAACGGCCGTTCGACTGAGGGTGGAATCCTGTAGTCTGTATCTTACGAACATGTAAGAACTTACAGAGCTGACTGATTAGATCAGAGGTAAAGTTCGCACCCTGATCGGTAATAAGGATCTTTGGTACGCCAATCTTGGTTATCACACGCTGTACGAGTGCCCGCGCGACACTTTCTGCCGTTTGATCAGGTAACGGAATAAATTCGCAATATCGCGAGAAATGATCCATTACGCTTAAAATATACACGTTACGAGATTCACTAAGGGGCAACGGTCCCACTATGTCGGCTGCGATTACTTCAAATGGTTCTCGGGGTTCGTTGAAAACTTCTCCTAGGGGTGCTTTGGTTTTTCCATAGTTTGTCCGCTGACTACAACTACGACACGTCCTAACGTAATCCAGTACGTCCTTATCCATCTTTCTCCACCAAAATTTCTGTCGTACCCGTTCCAATGTCTTTGTTACCCCGGCGTGTCCGGCGGTAGGCAAGTCATGATTCAATCGAAATAACTTCCGGTACTAGGGATGCCGGTACTACGATCTTTCTGCTCACCCGAACTCAGACGGTACAGGATCTTCTCCGGACTCATGCGCGAAAAGCTCTTAGCCTGGCGCAAACCTTGCACTACTGGATCTTCTCGTTGTCGCGTCCTTAGTACGTCAAGGTCAACAATGGGGAGCACATCCTTTCTAATCGCTCGTACCGTCCGGCTGAGGCCATCTGCGTTGCTGTGCTTTTTACCGGCTTTGTGTTCTACGGTAAAATCGAATTCTGCTAACCTTAACGACCATCTCATCAGTCTACTGCTAGGGTCTTTAAGTGAAAGCATCCACTTTAGAGCAGCATGATCAGTAATGACTTTAAAAGGGCGGCCCAATAGGTAGCACCTGAAATACTTGGTACTCCAGACCAAGCTAAGCAGCTCACGCTCAGTGGTCGAGTAATTCTTTTCTGCCGGAAACAACGTCCTGGAGCAGTAGGCTACAGGGTGTTCCTCTCCATCTATCTCCTGCGATAGAACAGCTCCCAAGGCAAACATACTCGCATCCGTGGCCAATATAAAAGGTTTATTAAAGTCCGGGTACACTAGCACAGGTGCTGAGATCAATTTGTGTTTCAGCTGATCAAAGGCCTCCTGGCATTCGGGCGTCCATACAAATTCGTGGCCCTGTTTTGTTAATTCAAAAAGTGGCCGACCGATTGTAGCATAGCTGTCGATAAAACGGCGATAGTAACCAGAGAGGCCTAAGAATGACCTGACGTCTGTAACGGTCTTCGGCGCAGGAAAATCGCGCACAGCATTAACTTTGCCCGGATCCGGTCCTACCCCTCTCTTTGTTATAACGTGGCCAAGATAATTTACTTCGTCAACCGCAAAATTACATTTACTCAATTGAACCGTCAAATTTACCCCCTCCAATTTAGAGAATACCTCTCTTATGGCTTCCAGGTGAGAAGGCAGGTCTTTGGAGAATAGAACTATATCATCCAAATAGACAAGGCATTTTTCACCCTTCAACCCCATTAAAACCGAGTCCATTAATCTTTGAAAGGTAGCGGGGGCGGTGCTTTAAACCCAAACGGCATGCGTTGGTACTCATAGTGCCCTCCCGGCACATTGAAGGCGGTCTTGGGCCTACTCTCTTCGTCGACTTGGATCTGGTGGTACCCTGACCGAAGGTCTAAAGTGGTGAAAACCGTACAGCCACCCAACGAATCTAGGGTCTCCGTGATATTAGGGAGAGGGTACACATCGGGGGTAGTTACGGCGTTCAACCCCCTGTAATCAACGCAGAATCTCATCTTGGGTGTACCATCCGGGGACTTTTTAGGCACTAGTACTACTGGTGAAGCCCATGGGCTCTGGCTAGGGACAATTCTGCCCTTATCCAGCTGGTCTTGGATGAGACTGTCGAGCGTGGCCTTGTGATGGTGTGGTACGCGGTAGGCTTTCTTAAAGATGGGCGCAACGTCCCCAGTTCGGATTATATGTTTGACAGCAGACGTACAACCAAGGGGTTGGTTGTCTCTGCAATCTAAAACATGGCCGAACTCTAGGAGGGTGGCTTTCAACTGAGCCCGTTCTTCTAATGAGAAATGGGCCAGCTTTGCATCTATGCACGCCTCCAAACTCCGCCTCATCACACCGTTCAACTCTTCCGACTCTTACCTCCGCTACTTTATGGTTCAATATAACCTATATCCTTAATAAGTCGTGCTAAATTTAACTTCCCATCCTCATTCAAATGCAGTCCGTGCCTCGTATACCAGCGTCGGTTTAGTTTTCCTTTTAAATCCAAAAAATCAATTTTTCCCTTACTTTGCTTCGTTAAATTTTGAACGATGGCCTTGAGGAGGCCATTCGCGTCACTCAGTTTCAGCCTTAAGATCCGTGTCATAGCGATCAAATATGGAGAGCACGATGACATTGGCTTTCCATCCCGCCGGCAAGGTTACAAAAGCCTGCTGCAAGGTCAACGGATAAGGCATCGACTTATTTACATCATTTGTTCCTCCTATTACAACTACTGAGTCATTGGAAGTCAATTTGTTTAGCAAATTGCCTAATCTTGATGTTACGTGTTTCAATTTACCGTTAGGCAAAAAAAAAAAAAAACTTCTACTTCAACGTTTCCGGGCAGTCTCTCTGATAAAATACTCTGCAGGCCCCTACCATGGCTGTCGGCTAAAATTACCAATTTACGCCGATTAGAATGTTCAATCTCCACAGGATCAATATCACTAACAAGGGTCCCTAGTTTTAAAATTTTTCACCAACGTGACTTCCTCAGCGCTCACATTCACGGTCTTGATCCAACAACAATTTTGTTTTATTTTTGTTAAAGTCCGGGCTATGTAGACGCCATGCATTATAAACTCACCGGGCTCAATCATCACTTCTGCGCCTTCCAGCTCGTTTAGTTTTGTGTGGTAAGGCGACTAATTTTGAGACGAACAACTTTTTCACAACGTGGTGGGATTTTGACCTTGTTGCAACAAAACACATAACGCTGTGGCTTCGGCTGCTCGCTTCCGGAAGCACTGCGGTTTGGGGTCCGGCACGGTTTCCCCTTTTCTTATGCGGTTCAGCCAAATGTCTTTTCCCGATAACCTGAGCACGCCGCGTTCTATACTAATCTCTCCGTTCCCTTGACCTAACATATCACAGCCCAGCACCGCTAAATAGCCTTTTGGCAGATTTCCCACTACAAAATCTCCTGGTACTTGAACTCCCGGTTTTAGGTTCAAGGCTACTCGCTGGCGACCATATGTTTTTAGTACCTTCCCAGAGATTCCTCTTAATACTACATCTGTTTTTAAAAGGTCGGCGGAGGAGGCTCCACGCTTCAATAAGGACACCTGCGCTCCTGTATCGATTAAAACTTTACCCTCCGCATTTTCAATCCGACCAATTGCCACTAACTCGTCAACAAGTTCACGAACTACAGGCACTACTCTTATATGCTTTTGGGCGGTAACATTTTTTTTGCGTTGTACCTGACCACTAATCTCGCCTTCGGAAGCTGTCGGTTGACAGCATTCTTTACTTGCGGGGTGTCATGGCGGCGCTCCCACTTACCCCGGCCTCGTTTCCCGAACGAGGGCCGTTTGCGTTCAGCCTAACATGACAATCTCGCTGTATGTGGCCTACTTTATTACAGTGCCAGCATGCTAGCCTATCAAGGGGCGGCCTTTTCCTATTTTTACATTCTCTCGACATATGCCCTTTTTCGTGACAGTTGTAACAAGTTACGTCAGCCTCCCGAGTTGTTTGGAATATTTTTCTATCTGATTGAGGGTGTGCAGCGTCGCTCGTTGGCCTACGCCTTACAGGTGTGTAAGCTAGGTCCGGCTCCATCACGTCGTGGTCCCTGTGCACATTGCGCTGTTTCTACTGACCGGTAACGTCCCGCTTCTGCCTTTCGACCTAGTTTCCGTAGCTGCTCGATTGATGTAACATCAAACAAGGCTAACCTATCTTGTAGTTGGGAATTTAGATTGTGATACATTTGCCGCAGCCTGGTTTCTTCGGGCACATTGGTGGCCAGTCGCCCGTACAACCCTTCCATCGCCGCAATGAAGAGATCGATTGACTCGGTCTCCCCTTGCATGCGATTAAAAATCTCCCGCTGCAACCGGATGTCATGGTTGGGCGGCTGGAAGACTACTTCTAAGTCCTGACACAACTCTTCCCAGGTATTTATCCGGCCTATTGTGGATCGATACCACACTAGGGCTGATCCTGAGAACAAATCCACAGCGGACTCAAAATGTTCGGTAGGAGTCACGCCCCTAGCTCTTCGGAGTTCTTTAACGCGTTGTAGGAATGCCCCCACGCTTTGTGACCTTCCGTCAAACATCAACCCCCATTTATAGACAGGCTCGGCTCGGGTGCGTTTGATACGAGTCGTGTGGCGTCGGTGGTATAGCGCTTGAACTGACCAGCGGTGCGTGTTGGTCAGCCGGGCTTGGTGCTGAGTTTTCCACATTGGCTCGACTCGCCGCCACGGGCGCGGTTACACGAGGCGGGTGCATTTGGTCAACTGCCGGCTCACTATCCATCAATTTCCCATCATTCTCACTCCTATCTTCCACCGCGCCCTTTTGCTCGGTAGCGGCATCACAAAAGCGTTTCGTCTCGTTTAATAAGTTTCGCTGGCGTTCCTCATCCGCCTCGGTTGCTACTGGGATACGTTGAATCCTGAGGTAGTTATGCCATAAAACGGGCCTGAAGCCGCTGGCCTTCCGTATCAGTATAGTCTCCCTCGTACTCGTCGATGGAGGTGGATAATCGATTCAGCTTGGCCTCGCAGGCCTCTAACTCCTCTTCCACGTCCAGAGATGCCAAAACAGCCGGGTCAACGGGCATGTTGGCTTTGACACATTTAGTCAACCGTTTCCGTAAGTCCTCTGCACTACCGGTAGTAAGTTGACCGCGGATTTTCAATTCGTATTGATTTTATTCTTTTATCAAAAAGTAGGGATTCATGTTGCTGGCCGATACTAGATTCCGAAGCGAAAAAGAACAAAACGTCTACCGAACAGGCTAATCAATGTAATTATTTCCTTCCAATTACAAAACGAGGTATATTCCCTAAGTCCCCATCAATAAAAAAAATAAAGAAGATGAATTTATAAATCCCAATTAATTATTACTGCGTCCGTCGGAGGCTCACACAACAAGTCCGTATGTTGTCGGGTTTTAAGAGAAAATAATTAAAAATGAAAAAAAATTTAAAGTCCAAATTAAAAGTTTACTAGGATGCTGTTAAAATTCCTAGCGCGAATTCCCAAAGTCCCATCGCGGGAAAAGTCTAATTAAATCCACATATTTAAAATCTCAAAAGATCACAAGCCGTCCGTTAAATATTTAAGGAAATTCCCACTTTTCTGAAAATTCGGCTAAGTCCTTAGCCCAAAAACACGATTATTTCCGAAAATTGGAATTGCACTATTCTTCCCCCGCATACTAGGTGCGTCTACGTTGAATTATTCTAAGTCCAATCAATTTTCGTCGTTATACTAGGATTTATCTTCTTACAAAAGTTTACAAGTCAAACCAGATACAATTAATTAATTATGGTACTTAATTCCTAAGGAGATCGGAGTTAATTGGGCCCTTTGACCGATAGCAGAAGTAAGCCGGTGAAACTGACCTTTTAGCTACTTACTATTTCTTTTTTTTCAATATTTACTTGCAATATTAAATTACATTAATTTTAAATCAATTTAATCAAGTTTTCACAATATAAGATCAATCTATAGTTATTATTTTTTTTTTTCAATTGATTCCAATCAATGGCTTACTTCCACTAACGCCCAGGCGTTATCCAACTCACTCATAGGCCTCCTACTTAATTTAGTTATGTCGTCAATTCCACATGCAAATAAGACTAGGTTAATTTTTAAAGAAGCCTCTAATGATTAGGTTATTGTATTAATATATTCTATAAACGCTTATTCCTTAATGAATTTATATTTTCAAACAACTGTTTCGCTATTGGTCACCATCAAACTACAATGTATAGCTTAAGATCGGTAGCCCCCTTCTATCTATAAGTAGTGACGTCGCTGACCGTATTTTTTTACAGAGTCAACAATGAAAACGTATCTCATGCGCAGTTACACAGCCACCTCGAGCGTCACTTTCGCTCAACAACCACGGCCATCTCGATGCGTAGTCTAATTCTGTTATTAGCTATTACAGTTGAAATTAAAATAATGTAACTCACAAATTAATACTCCCCGGTCCTCCAGCAATAATTATAAGTTAATATGCCGTTATAATTTTTCCTCTCTCTCTCTAACAAAACTCTTATAGTAAATAAATTTTACACTACCTATTCCGTAATGTTCATTCACAAATCACGCCATTATGACGCGCACTTTACTCTAACAATGCGGAGAAGGGGGGGGGGGTCAGAACTTCTAACGTGGTTAATGGCCGCCAGTAATTTCTATTACAATTATTCTAATTATTTCAAAACTCTAATAAATTGAAAATTAAATCTTTACTACTGTACGGGAAATGTTTGTAAAATTACGTTGCAGTCTATTAAAGTGAAATGAAGTTTAAAAAGTTTAAAAGTTTAGAGACTAATGCTGGCGTTTTATTAATTTAATCACTTACCTCGCATGTTGGTGACGTTCTTGCAGTCTGTACCAACCCCACACCTGACACCAGATGTGATCTGCCGCCGACCTGTAGTTTGCCCAGTGGGAGACAAAAGAAGGGATCTTCGTTCTTGAGTTCGCGGCGAGGAAAGGTCGAACTTTAGAAATAAAACAGCGAAGTCGGAATAAAATCTTACTTGTTTAAATTTCGAACGTTTGTGATTAGAGATTTAGATTAAGATAACAAAAGATTAAAACTAATTGAATTAAAAATTAACACATGATTGAAAAATTTTAGAATTTGGCTCTAGAACAATAGAATTAGAGAATTGTAGAGAGAGGAGCCGAATTATGATCTACCGCATCCCGAACCAATTTTAACGACTCCCTCCTCTAAGATCGCCTCCATGATGCCCCTTCCCCCTTCTCTCTCTTGGCCCCCGACCAATCAGAGCGCCAGTTCTTCCCTGGTGGTTGTCTATCAGGTGCTGCGCCAACGATTCACCCAGTAATTAACAAAACTACATGGTACTTTGGACGGCTCGAGGCCTGCGTTGAACACAGCTCTTTGCTGATGTCAGCGGATTCCTTACACGTGTCTGCGGCAACACCAGGGTCGTTAGCTTTAGTTTAATGCACCTGCAGGCTGTGGAAAATTCCCTGTCCCCTTCCTCTGAAAGTCGGCTCAGCGCCTATATTTCGCTATATTATTCCGGATGGCACTTAATGTGTACGGTGGCATTATTACACCTTGTGGAGGTCTTGACTTCCATTCTAAATAGTGATTAGAAGTAGTCACTAAATTAATGTTATGTAAATTTTCGCAGAATTCTCAGTTTGATATTAGTTTAAATTAATTTATTTGTTGAAGCTTTTGGGGGCGTTTAACACCGAGGTGTCACACCGGTACAATCACTGGCCTAGGTTTTCTGGTTCACTTTCTATACATTTATTTATGATTATTCATCATCAAATTTGTGAATATCTCCGCGGGCGTTTTTATTCAATAGAGTGAGTCATCGGCTCTGTAACTTTTAGAGAGTCACCAGTCTTCTACATGTTAAAATTGTATCAAATGCTTCCTATGTTAATAGAATAAGTTTCTCGATAGAATAATACTTGTTTTAATGTAATAGGATTACTTCCTTATATCTTTACATCATCATCTCATTTATTATTTTGTTTATCATTAGCACTTCCATTATGGCTTTCTCTTATAATTTTATATATTTTGTATAAAAATACAGCATATGTTCTTTTTTGAGCATGTAAGGGAAATCTTCACATAAGTTCACCCTATTTTCCGATATTCTATCACCTTGGACCATCAGGCACGTGATCTTTGGTAGAAAAAATTACTGATCAGCAGCGCTACACCACACTTAAAATTAATTGTCGTCTCTTAAAAATATTACTTAAATTCAAACTCAGGTCACGTGACCGCTCGTTACATTTTTATATTTATAATACGATGTATTTTAGTTTCTTGTTTCCTAATAAACAATTAGTTTTTATGATGTCACTTTTTATAAACCATCTCCGGATAATACCATGTACCATATTATTTGTATCATTACATCTCTTGTAGTGTATTTTAAATTTATTTAATTTATCACAGTGTGAAAAAAAAATTATTATTTGCATTATTTTTTCCAAGACGTTTGTTTTAAGGCTCATGAATTTATTACGCGCAATGTCTTATTATAAAATAGTACATATACTATGGAAGTTGACCAGAAGTACGTAAATTTGATATAATAAATACAAGTTTTTTTAAGTTGTAGATTGGTTTCAAAGCCAACTAGAAAGGATGTATAAATTACAGATTTTATAAGTAACGAATTGCTCAGTGTAATGCTTTTGTGTTACTCTGTAATACATGTTTAACTCTCAGGCCTTTTGTATAGGATTAATCTTTAGGGAATCTTGAGACCATGGAAACAAATACCCTTATAACCATTAGGCCTTTAAGCTTTCATTACTTGGATATATTTTAAACATTGTACAATTTGAAAACACAAACAAAAAATAAGGAATTATTACTTAAAAAATATCATAACCCTATTGCAGCACCCTGAAGACCTATGGAAGGGTGTCCGGGATTCTATAAACTTTTGGTAAACTAATGCGAATAGCTAATCAGAAATTCGTTATCTTAGGATTAGTTAGTTCAATTACATTACAAGGCCTATTTCATTTATTGTATAACCCATTGGGTAGAAATCTTTAAATTTGAGAGAAAAGAATGTTTTTAAAAATAGAAAGACGTTACATAGATTAATAAAAGAATTGGATAACAGTGTAAAAAAATATTACGTTGCAATGTCCTATTATTTTGTATAATAGCTGATTATTGTGATGGAAATCCAAAATTTTATTCGTATTTCCTCATTTAATTACGAAATACGGTATTTTTCTAAAACTTTATTGGTAATTTAAATGGCTTGAATGAAAAATCAACTTGAAGCAATATATTGTATATAAACCCATATGTAATTACCATATCTATGCCCTGAAACCGCTATATAAATGTTTGTCGAAAATGTAAACCAAGTTATGATTATTATGCTTATAGGAAAGCTATTTAAAAGTAAGTAACATCATAAGTAGTAACTTTTCGGTAACATGAAATTAACGGACATCCTTTAACAATAAAGTTTTGCTACACAAACTTTTACAACAAATGTTATAATACCAATAAATTTAGTTCTATTCCCTGTAAGTGACTGAACATGGTTACCGTTTCACTTGAGTTAATTGAAGTAGGCTTGTTTAATTAAGTAACTTTTTCGGTACAAAATAGGAATAAAACTAGTTATTCTACCGAATAAAATACGTTAACATCGTACAAAAGAGACAAGACAAATTAGGACTTGTTTATGTTATTGATTTAAAATACTCGTCAGTGTGATGGTTTTCTTAGGAGTATCCTTAAAAAATATATTTTGTTTTTCAGCTTAAATATACGTGCCTAGATCAAAAAATATTATTTCATAACTTTATTTTTGAGAGAGGAAGGTACTGTTTATTTATCGATATTTAACGCACCTTCACGTAATCTAGTCATATATAGCTAAAGCTCAAGGTATATTTCAGAATTTATAAGATTTATAAACTTGTTGCTACAATTATGTTCCCATTATTTCCATCAAATTAGTTATGTAATCTAAAATGTCAAAAAATCACTTGGTACTGCTTAAAGATATTATAAAAATAACGTTGAACAAAACGTTGTAAACCGTAAGTCTAATTAGTACGTCGAATATATTCACTAATTCATGTGCGTATGTGGCAATATATT
Organism: Homalodisca vitripennis; assembly: GCF_021130785.1. NCBI lineage: Eukaryota > Metazoa > Arthropoda > Insecta > Hemiptera > Cicadellidae > Homalodisca > Homalodisca vitripennis. Next base: position 5,950 of record NW_025778476.1, on the reverse strand, counting down.
GGGAGTCTGTTTGGAACGTTTATATGGGGCAAATTAGCTCTCGGTCTTTAGTTAGCAGTTTTTGTGAATTTATGGTTGCAACTTAAATATATATTGAGTATATTATAGCATCACTAGATAAAGGAATACAACATTTTCCAATATATAATTTTTTATTTTGTGCACAAAATAAAAAAATATATATTAAAAATGCTGTATTCCTTTATCTAGTAATACTATTATAAACCGTTTTTTCCAATGCTCCAAGATTCTACATGTATTGATTAAATTAGTTTAAAATAATTCTTACAGAGTGAAAAGAAGGCATATAAGAATGTAAGACAATATAACGATCTTTAGAATTAAACTCCTCACAGATTTCTGGAGAAGAAGTAAATACAAAAATGAAATACAACATTGCTAAATTACATAAATATTGTCTGGATCTTGGCTACTAGGGTATAGGATTAACGTAATGAGTCGTTTTTAAATTCCAAGTGCTTCTAGTATAAAAATTGTTCAAACAAAAATATCTGAATAGTTATATTATATTAAGTACTACTAATCCAAGCGTTATTTTACTATTACTATTTTCGTTAATAGTCCTATTTTTTCAACTTAATCAATAGGTACCAATGAGGCGTATATCCATCTAGTATTCAAATAAAACTTTTAAATACAAGATTAAAAACTAAAAATAATAATATTTTCTCATAATTTCAAAGTAAACGTATGTGTATGACTTTCTTGATATGTACCAAGCACAGTTCCAGTATTATAACTAGGGAGCGAGGAAACCCGAAATTGTACCGCGTAGGGCAGTACCACAGCGTGTATGTGTGAACGTGTCCTATATGATAAATGGAATAACCGTGGATTATTTCGTGTTGATTGATTGAATACAACTAATGGGTTCTCATTAATAAAATAAATTATAATATAATAATATTATTAGAACTTAAAATTTAACAAATATATAAAAAACTAAGTGACAATTTGAAACGCTCTTGAGCGAACGGAACCATAAGCTAAAGTTTAATACTTTTAAAAAATTTGCTATGTTAAAACATTTATAAAAAGTTCTAATCTATTCAATCTGTAAAACTATTACAACAAATTTATAATTAAAAAAGTTTGTGAAAACACATAATAAAGAAAACATTCAGTGACAGGTTGTGCGACATATAATAAATAATAGTATTATTAACCTGCATGTAAAAAGTAGTCAAATTTTATATCGACTAAAATCAACCAGTCACAGAGTCAATCTCCTACTAATTATAAGCATACCTTGGATTCAACTGAAATTCCTAAATTATAGCAAAATAACTTCTTCTCGGCTGACGACAAAGATAATTTAAATATTAAATTCCTCTCCAGGTTAAATAGTTTCAACTACGCAGTTAATTAAATGTCACAATAGAATTTAATATACTCGTGTCATAATTAGAGTGATCCGTTATCAGGAAATTGTTTAGTTGTTTATTATTAAGCATTCTTCCATAGTCAGCGAGTAAAAAAAAAACCTTTACCTATCACAGGAAACTACTTTTCAGTTTTAGTTTTTTATTTACATATTAATGGTAGGACTTTTTTATATTATCATCAATCATTATTAGGTTCATAAATAGTTTTTAATTTGTATTAAATAAATTTTTTTCACACAAATATTAATCAAGAGAAATAAGAAAATTATTGTTCCATAGTATAAAGTGTCAATGCCTTAGATAATACATTGAATGTACCCACATGCTTAAACACATTTTTAGCCTTTCCAATCCTTAGTGCTATTGGACTTGAGCTGTGCCAATTCCTCTCCTTAATCCATAAGATACGATCTTCAGTAACACCTGTTTGTTCTCAAGGTAGATTAGATGCTCTAACAATGATGTTAATCATTCCTTTTGTGTAATACATGAATTAATAAAATAATATTTTTGGTACGATCAAAGAAACGAAATAATAAATTATGTTTTCTTTTTTAATATTAATAAAAAACATACACCTTTTTTAGAATCCATTTCACTGGGCTGGATATAGCTCGATTGTAATACAACCTTTCCTCATGAGATGTAAAGATGTTATCTCAAAAACGCATAAAATGTACGTACATAAACTTGTTGTGCACAATAGCTCTTCAATTTTTAGCCTTTTTGTCACTGTAGATATTGAAGAACAAATTAGTATCTAGGCATTAAAGAAGGAAGATTTTGTATCATATACTTCTTACTCTCACACTAACTCATTTTATCTTGTGCACACACTAAGGTTGGACAGACAAAACACTGATTGTTCCACACCAGTACAACATGGATATATTATACCTACAGTATTATATTCATTCCGCTTATGTAAACCCACGATGACAGCAACACACGGCGGCCTCATTAAGTGTTTGTATTGCATACTATGTAATTAATGTGGGTTTGGTTTATATTGTATATATATATTTACTGAAAAAAATCATATAATTCATGTTACAATATGTTTAAGTTCATAAATCCACCAATTTTCCTTCGTAACATTAATCTTCTCTCAATGTTATATAAATTTACTTTCAAGCCATCCTACATAGTTAGCGATTTTACAAACTGTTTCCGATCAAATCTGGCTAAAATGTTTCAAAGATTAAGGTAATTTTAATTATGGTGAAGATAATTGTGTGTTTATATATTATTTGATCTCTTAAAGGTTATTCTCCTTATATAGAAGGTGGACTCCTGTTCCAGTGTGAGTTACATGTATAGGTAAACTCTTTTGATTAGATAAAGATGGAGGGGATGGAAATTTAGAGTTTTTCATCTTCAACGAAGAAGAAATATAGCAGCTAATTGAGGGAAAACAAAATATCCGCATTCAGAATGTAAATAAACTTCAATAGAAATCCACTTCTTGTGCCAGTCACACACTTCATGATAGCAAAGGTTGGGACCAGACAGTACAAACCACTGATTGTTCACCACCCAGTAAATTACATGGATATATTATACAACAGTATTATTTTCCATCCTGCATATTTAACCCACGATGAACAGCAAACACACGGACGGGCTCATTAAGTGATTGTATTTGCATACTTATGTAATTTTAATGTGGGTTTGGTTTATTATTTTATATTTATATATTTACTGAAAAAATCATATAATACATGTGTACAATAGTTTAAGTTAATAAATCCACCAATAATCCTTCGTAACATGAATCTACTTCAATGTCTATATAAATTTACTTTCAGCCATTACCTAGTTAGCGATTTTACAAACTCTTTCGATTCTCAATTCTGGCTAAAATGTTCAGATTAAGTAATTTTAATATGGCTGAAGATAATAGTGTGTTTGTTTATATTATTTTATCTCTTATAGGTTATTCTCCTTGATATAGAAGAGTGACGCCTGTACAGTGTGCGTTACATGTATAGGTAAACTCTATTGATAGATAAGATGGAGGGATGGAATTTAGAGCTTTTTCATCTCTCACGAAGTAGAATATTGCAGCTAATTGTGGGAGAAAACAAAATATCCGCATTCAGAAATGTAAATAATTCATAGAAATTCCATTTCTTAACAACTTCAAAACTGTTTTAACGTTAATACTTGCAACATGTCATGGCAATGGGCTTTATATTTATCTTCTATTTGTTTGAATTTCTTGGTGGAAGTTCAAGTTCAGTAACCATGGTGTAAGTTTCTGGATTGGAATTATAAAACAAAGTTAGGGACGTTATATTTTTTGATAATTTAAGGTTATAAAGTTGCTATCCATTTTATTATTTACTTTGTATTTAATCCATTTTTTAAGTTAAGTTGGACAAGAGCTTATTATGAGTGTGAGGTTTAAAAATGAAAGTAAGGGAATTGTAATTTAGAATTGACACTTATCCCATTGGAAAACGTCCTTGGTATCTAAATCAGTAGTTTACTACAAACCAAATGTAACGTTTTCCAATAAACAGGGCAGGGGGGGGGGGGGGGGCGGGGGGGGGGACGCGTCTAGATAGACCTGAGAGACCTGCCCAAACCTAGACGACCAAAAATCCGGCTACTTAACGAAGCAATTGTCACGTTGGACGTTTCTTATGGTCTGCTGGTAGAATGATATTTCTATGGCGTCAAAAATAAAATAATCTCTCAAATTATTTAGGTAGCAGTCATACACAAACACCAGTGTGTTAACAGTGTTTTACATGATAGTGTGTTAAAAAAGCTTACTAAATTCGTTTTTTAGAGTTTTTAGTGGTATAAAAAGTGAGGACGGATTCTATTATCGTGAGTAGAAGTTCTATGAAATTACTAAACACGGAAAACATTCCATAAGTATTAGCACATTTAGATTAAAAGTTGCTTTCGTTTCCCAGATGAAAGCAACTTTTCGTTTTTAAAAAAAAAAAAAAAATAAAAATCATAAAACTTTAAAAGTTAACAATAAACGCAATGCAACATTATTTGAGGCTGGTTGCTTAATTTATTTTCATAAGTTGGAAAACCTTAATGACCGGGAGACCATGCCTAGGAAATGTTTTAACAAAAATCGGCTTAAACCAGTATATGTTGCAGCAACCGACAAACTGTAATGAAGTTTGTTTCCCAACAGGATGGGGGAACCTCCAATAACTATGGCCAGATCTGTCTGTCTCCCATAAGACTTAGTTAGTTGTGGGATCACGTCTTGTAAAAACAATTGTCCCAATAAAACGACGAGATCGCCCCCAGTGCGTTAATAATAGTACCGTAGGGACAGAATACGTAATGGATAGATTGAAAATAAATCCAGACGTTAATCTATATATTCGTAGCTCGTTCCAAGTTTCTAGAAACACAGCAGGCCAGTGGACATTTTATCAATACTTGCGCCCTGGGATAAACGAGTCTGTTGGAACATGCTAATATAAGAAAAAACCTAACACCCAAGTTTAGTAAGTTTTACCCTTTTATTGGTAATTACGTACGTAAGATTGTAATTAACTAATGCTGCTGGGTGACCTGTAAATTAAAAACAGAGTTGAGAAAATGTTGCTAAGTTTGTTGTAAACGACTACAAAAGTTTACTTTCTATTTTCCCCTAGAAAAGGTGTCCCCTTGGGGAACACCGAAACTTCGTCCCGAAGGGAAGGTATTCCCTGGGGGGAACTCGTTTGCGAATTACCCCACCTCATTCCCCACCCCATCTTATTCCCCCTCACCTCCCCGCCCCCCCCTCCATTCCTCACGCAGGACCCTTCCCCCTCCACTCCCCTTCCTCCCCTCTATATTTAAACCATCAGAAACTAAACGGAGAACGAGGGCATCCATACTTTTAACTCACACAGTGTACTAGCATATACATAGTAAAATTAATCTATTTATTTATTCTAAAAGTTTGCAATTGTCTGAGTTTAAAAAAAATCATTTACAACCAATTTGGTCCGCTAAACAGTAACCCAGCTACCACGCTAATAAATATAAAGTATTATTCATTCCAGCCATTACACAAACAGTGATAACAATTGGAGTTGTTGAATTCGTGCTTAGGTAAAATATTTTTGTTTTTCGGGGAATCCAATACCTTCTTAAGTCCAAACATCAAATGAAGATGAAAACTGGGCTGTGAACAAATATAAACAGGAACAGAATTTTTTTTGCAGAAACAGGAGACACAAAACCCAAATATTCCCGAATGGGTAACTGGTTATTGAAACTCTACAGTACAATGTTCTCCTCCGGGGTAAACATTTCATTTTTTAACCTTAACCTCACTGTTTTATTTCTAAGAAAGAAAAACTTTTTTATAATTTTAGAGGAAATTAAAATATAACTGGACTGAAATTTTTAGCGAAACCTTACTACTTCAAAGAGCTGGAAAATATCTTTTTTTCTCTTTCGAGTTCCAAAGAATGATGATGCAAAAACACTTTCTGGGATTTGGTCTGGAGCGTGAAAACACCAAGCTAGCAAGAACAAATAGCAGATTAAATAAAAACTGGTTCAAAAATGGA
>NW_025778475.1:0-72851 GCF_021130785.1 Homalodisca vitripennis | reverse complement strand
TGTTATTTCTACAGGAACATTAGCCTCGTGGAGAAGCAATGTGGTTTCGTAGTTTTTGTTGTTGAAAATAAGAGTAGGAATTATGTTAACAGTAACACTCAACTTGGAGAATATTAAGGAAATACCACAGCTATTATATAATATTCCATATTTTGGATTTGTATTTTTTTTTAATAATCCATAAACAGAGTTTTAAATATGGTAAAAGTGAAATAGAATGCATCATGATTGTAAAGAAACTGTAATAATTTCAGCCATATAACTCTTGTATAAAATACTAAACAAAAACAATGGAAATAAAATACATCAAAAGTTTTCTTTAAATTGCGTCCTTGCAGATTGTCAAAAAGTGGGATGTTTTTGTTGTTGAAGCCTTTGCTGTGAAGAATGTTTAATGACACACAGACTTGCAATTAAAATTAGAGAAATATTTCTTTGTAATTTCGCGTTTTTACATTCGTTTTAGAAATAGAAATGAATTTTCTCTTTTAGAATATAATTATCCGGTCTCTTCGTTAATACGCACTGCATATGAATTTTTTTTATTACAATATTATACCTAATTTTTATAATCAAAGCTTCGTATACTTGCGCTTTTAATGCTTTGCTAAAATATATTTATTATGTAAATAAGAAGCAATAGGTGTGTATGTAAGTTTTAGGGGAATGCCTAAAAATGGGTTTTTCCTAAACAACGATCTACCAGTTTATCTCTTGTGAAAACTTTCACTTGTACATTGGTACAGTCATTGATAAATGTGGATTTAAAAAGGGTTGAACGATCATCTGAGAAAGAATATTTTTATCATTATTTTTGGCATTTAGTGTATTCTTTTTTGTACGTCCTAAAAGGTAAGTTTGACTAAACAAACAGTTTTTACTAAGAAATTATCTCATACATGTCTCTCATAAAGTAAAGTAAAACATGTACGTTCCTAATTTTAATTGTTCTGGTAGTTAATTAAACAGTCATTACCGAGAAGTGATGTCTCTGAAATGTCTTCTAAGAAAGAGAATGTTGGAAATGGTAAGAATTGTTTATAATGGCTAAAACGACAATAACTGGACGATGATGTCAGATATTGCTCTAGTGCGTGAATATAAGGTATAAGTTATGGTTACTAGAGTATTGTATACATGACTCTCGAATATCAATGATTGATAACCACATTTTTTCTCATCAGGAAATTGTGAATTTATCACAATTCATTATGACATTGCAAATAAATAACATGCCATATCATAAAGTGAAGTTTCTTTCTATTTCCATATATACGAAACATTTATTCATTCAGGATTAGGATTAAGGGTTGGTCAAGAGCAGTTACATTCAGTATCTTACATATGTTTATCTAATTAGTTAAGTTATTGATTACATCGGTTACTATAACACACACACAGAACAATAAGGATATCGATACTCCCTAACATTTACATTAAATTTGGTACAGCAAAGATGGATCTTATGTTAAAATTTAAAATATCACTACCTTCATACCTAGACAGTAATGTTTTATTTTTAGCTATAAAAATATAAAACATCATATTATTTTAAAAGCACATAGTTATTAAAATAATTAGTTTATTGAATATTAAACTTATCATATAAATTAACCAATAAATTCAAAATAAAATTAAAGATCTTCTTAAACAACTACACCTTATAATTAATAGTTACAAATTTACTATACTAGTTGCCCCACATATAATATGTAATTATGAAAAAAAATAACTCAACTCGTTATTAATCTTTCCATATCTGTCTAATTAATTATTCAGAAACATAATTGAACGCTATGAACTTGACATAATAAGATTTAGCTTCACGAATGCACATACTTGAAATATACCTATTACTGACTATCATTACTTTTTATAATCTTCAAAACTACTAAGGAATGATATCTTACACATTTCCCCCGAGTGGTCATAAATGAAAACAGCATTTCAATTGGAACTTTTTACGAAATACAAAAATTCTTTCCTTAATGAAAGCATTAAAATGTTTAGTAAATAGTAAAAATTAACTAACTAAACCCTAGTTTATTTATGAGCAAATTAATATTCATGTTCAGAGGTATAAAAAGTGAATTATTGGCCCTTCAATGTTTAAAAAGGAAAGTTGTAAACATTCAAATGGTTTACAAAATTTACAAGGAGAAATTATAATTTAGTACAGAATAACAAATTTACAAAAAATAAATATTTCGGGTTACCTATAACATATCATTGTACCAAAATGGGACTGACGTTACAGGCTGAGGATCTATCTAGTGAGATTATATTTTTCGTTTTCCATAATCCGCAATCAAGTGATATATCCCTTTTTAATACCTCGCTGAACTAATATCATAAGAGTTTTGGCTTTTCATTACAAAATTAAATTTTACATTGCATTTTATTTATCACTAATATTGGTTATGGTATAAATAAATTTCACTAATCTTTTAAAAATGAAACTAAATTATGGACGAGGAGCTTGAACAAGCCAATAATTAAATATTCAAAATCCATGTAGTACATTTTTATTATATAACACAGTATTTCAATTACTTTATGCACATGTAAACAGAATGATAAGATTTCGATGGAAGATTAAAAATGGCAAACATAAAATATTGTGCTTAAGTATTACAAACAGTTCTGGCTTCTTCCGTTTTTATCCGCCTATATGCATGTGTGATTGTTGTCTACTGGATATATTAAGAAAGAATTAAGTTTTTGACATAAATAGAATCTGTGTTTTACATCAGCAATGTATTATTTAATCGTAAACATGTAGATGAGCCTTTATATAGCATTGCTATTAGCAGGATATCTCAAGACTTAAACTGATTGCATGGCACTTCATTTCTAGATAAACAAAAACTATTTCCGATAAAGGAACATGTCTATTTATAGGATTTGACAAAGTATCGTTGAAGTCTACCTCTTAGTAAGATGGCCATGAATTCTCTTTTCAATTGCCTGTAAAACGCTTTTATTTCTGGTGAGATTTCCTGCTTTGTCCCGGAGAGCATCTTGGAAATTAAATGACCTATCAAAGAAGATTTTATTTGAAATTTAGTATAGCGTACTTTTTACATTGAATATAAATTATGTCTCGTCTTTGTAAATGCAGTTCCATATTAAGTGTTTTTTGTGTTTTAAATTCGAATTGAATTAGTAAAATAATGTATTGGTTGTTTGATAAATGAAACAATTTTATATATATATATATATATATATGCACACATTTAGGTGTGTTAATTGTATAATTATTACACATTAACTATTGAATTAATTAATATTAATTCAACATTATTATATTATTAATTAACTTGTGTTGTTCTATACATATAATATTCTTAATTTTAAACAGTGGTTAACGATCTAGACTGTGTATTTTTTGTAATCTATGCAAACAAATATCGAATCATGAACCTCTAAAATATTCATGAAACTTTAGATTTTACGAGATCTTGAAGAAATTTTTGAGGGAATTGTGCTGTAAATTAATTTACTCATTATTGCATTGTGATGTTTGGATATATGCACCTTAAATTACAGCATCATTTAATAGCTGTAAAAGCTCATTGAATTCTAAATTGAACTTCAGCATGGTTAGTAATTATTCCTATTCCAGTTCACTACTAGATTTCTTCCTGAAGAGATTGAAGAAAGGATTCAGAAATAATTAATTATATCTTTTTCTTGCTAGCAAAGGCGTAATGTCTTTTTATTATACCTATTTATAACCATAAAAAGCACAAAGTGACTATGAGGTCAGAGAATGAAACCGTTTTGATAAGTATTAGTGGAATAATTCGAATTTATCTCCAATAACCTATTATTTTTATTTTTACTGACCCGCTCCAATACTTTAAGTTTCAATCAGCTTTTCAGCTGACGCACTTGCAAGGCAAAACTTAGTTACATATTATCACAGCTATCGTGGTTAAGAGCAGTTTTTAAAGCTAAAGTTGGTGCAGTGAAAGTATGAACCCACACTGGTATTACTGTTTTGTTGATTTATTCTGCACATTTTAAATTAGTAACGTCAAAAAGTTTTTTTTTTTCCTTACATTAATATAAATTGATGCTCATGTCAAACCTGTCAGAGGTTGTTTTGAAGGCTGAAGAGCCTGAGGCTCTCACAGGTCGGCAACCAAAAATCAGAGACCTGGAAAATAACTGAGACCATAAGCTCTCAGAAAACGGGATAGCTTAATGTTTTGCAAAGTTAGATGAATACATATTCCGATCGGGTTTAAGGAAATAGGTGGTTCACTGACGAAAATTTCAATGTACTTGTTTTAGTGACCAGATGTTCAAAGTTAAAATATTACCTCCTCTAATAAAAAAAGTGTTATATGGGAAAGTAAAAAATATTTTTCTATATGTAAATTATATAGGGTGGAATAAAGTTATGATTATTTATGTCTTAATAAATTTATGAATATTCGTTTAGCCAAAATCGTGTTTTAATAAAAAAAAAACAAAACATTTATAATCGGATAGTTTCCAGACCCTCACTCACCAAAAAAACCTCTTCTAAGTAATTAGTAAATGGTTTTTTGAACGAAGATATATAGCCCATATTACAAACTCTTCCGCTTTAACTTTAGTGAACATCATTTAATAAACATAAGAGAATTGTAATAAATGTGTATATATTTTCTAAAGAAAGGTTTTTTAAGGCGTTCTTTGTGATGTAAAAATGGAAACAGGGGTTCAAATAGATACCTCCTCGACTGATGCGGTAAGGTAGAACAAAGGTCCTTTTCCATACGAATGTATCAGATAAGTGCTACCTCCTGTAAAAAGGTATGATTGGACCTTAGGAATAGTATAAAAACACTTTATTAACAATTGATGTTAAATTATATACCTCTGAAACAGACAGTATATAATATAAGCAGCCAACTAACTATATCATAATGCGGTTTTTTTACTTTTTTATAATCATAATGCGGTTTGATGACGTAGCCAATGTGTTGCCTTCATATTGTTTTTTATATAACTTAAAATAAAATTGTGGATACAAAATACGCGAGATTGTTATTATTAGATTATTTGGGCTAATATTCATTAACCAATCAAAACAATATAAATGAATGAATAAAATTAACGCATAAAGTCATTTAATTGCCTAAGTAATGGATAATTAATTTAAAATAATTTATCAAAAGAGTATTTAGATGTAATAAAAAATATACTATACGATGGCCACCTTAAAATAATATAATTTCACTTGGTGTAATGAAATATTTATATAATAAACTTACAGCTGTGGTAGTTTTTGGTGATAGAAGGTGCGGAGGGTTTTGTTAAAATCCTGAGAGATTTCCTTTGCAATTTTCAATAGAATAACCTACAAAGCCACACTACGGAGAGAAATTTCCTTTTGTGCTTTATAGAGTTATTGTTATCCTTTCGTTCGTAAATATATTCTCTTGGGAGTAAGTGATCCACTGTAAATATTGGTGGAATGAAACAAAGCAGTAAACCTGTTGTAAATAGAGTCCACAAATACTGCTATTGAATACTAGTATTTAAGAACCAAGAATCAAGCGTGCATAACGCTCAAAAAAGAACGAAAGTTTTATTGTTTCTTTTTTAAATACACTATAGTAATGAAGAAAAATAGCTTTTAGGATATATATCCATGTAACCAAAAGTCAAAGTGGAAGAAGCATATTTATATTTTATTAAAGAAATATAAGTGAAATAAAAACTTTTGTAATATAATTTTACTGTTTGAAAATGTTTGATCTATTTGAAGCTAATCACCCAATTATTACGCTTTTAACCTATTTTTAAATTTTCTAGAATACTTATTTAACCATATTTTTAATTACTCAATGTTCGTGTTAATTTAAGCCTTTTGCTGTAATATCGCTATACTACATGGGAATTTTTTTAAATTTAGGATTAAATATGACAAAATTTTTGTCTTAAAGTGGATTTACATGAGGTCAATTTTAATATAAATGCATAATTTTATTGATAATCTACAAAAAATACTAGATAAATGCTTTGCACGCGTATTTAAATTTATAAGGAAATTGGAATACATAAGAATCTGAAGTTGCAGCTCTTTCGATAAGAGTTAACATGCAAGTCCTCAATGTATCTTAAATTACAAGTTTTTATTATTCAAAATTGAATATAAGTTGAGTCCTAGAACCAAAAAAGGCTCTATCGTTTTGTAGGAATATTGAATATGTAAGTAAGTAACATGGAAATGAAATGAAGTGCCCACATTATTTATTTAAACAAAATAAAATATATGATTTTAAGGAAATATGAGTGCTAAAACAATGCATAAGATTCCATTTGTAGTTTTAAAATATTATGTATAAATTTGAGGTGCGTAACTATAAAACTGGTAATGTTTGGTTAAGTAACCATAAAGTTTGTAAAAGCAACTAGGTTTCCCAATAATGATATTAACTTATATTTATAACATTAACATGTAGTCATTATAGAAATGTTTTAATATCATTACTTTTGTACACACATTTTTGCAAACTGTCACAATTCTATGATTAACACTCAATAATCTGATCTGTCCATTACAACTATATTAGGAAACATTCTTTACTTGCATAAATGACATGGCAAAACTTTTGAGGTGATTCTCTCTCACTGACCTCATCGCTATTTATAACTAACTTAATAAATATACCGTATATAAGCCATTATGTTCTTAAGTGGTGAAGAAAAGTTGTAAGATATTCGGTGAACATGACATTTAAGAAAAAACTGCTTTTCCTATGGTGCAATAAAATTATGAAATAAAGCAACGTGTTTCAAATTCCCTAGGCGATTCTCACTCACTGATATAATCAATATCTAAATTATAAATTAAGACATATTCCTCTGTGGACTGACACTAAGGATATTATACATTATTTGATACTGACACTTGGGAACAAATTACTTCTCCTATGGTGTAACAAAACGACGAAGGAAGAACATGAAACAATACGTGCCAAACTCCTGAGGCGGTTCTGACTTACTGATCTCATATTGTTTAGTGTTAACCGATGGCCTTTTTATTAATATCCTTAGACATATCCTAGTTTAAAATATATATCAGATATATTAAATAATAATATTGAAGTCTACGTAGGAGGAACTTCAAGATATTTATAGACACGAAGGAAGGAATATACCGGTTTATCTAAACTCATTGGGCATCACACGAATACTATGAACAATTATTTTAATGTTAGGTTTTTTGTTTACCTAACATGCAAATGTCGAAGACTCTAGCTAGAGTTTCAAGCAAAACTAATCATCATGAATTGTAATTATCCTAAAGGCGGATGTGTGTTCACCGCGATTTTGTAAGGATGAACTGAATTTAATTATAGCTTTTAATATACATAATCAAGAAAAACTAATAATCAGGAACTGTAATTATACTAAAGGCGGATCTGTGTTCACAGCGATTTTGTAAGGATGAACTGGATTTAATTATAGCTTTTAATATACATAATCAAGCAAAACTAATCATCATGAATTGTAATTATCCTAAAGGCGGATCTGTGTTCACAGCGATTTTGTAAGGATGAACTGGATTTAATTATAGCTTTTAATATATATAATCAAGAAAAACTAATCATCATGAATTGTAATTTTCCTAAAGGCGGATCTGTGTTCACAGCGATTTTTGTAAGGATGAACTGGATTTAATTATAGCTTTTTAATATACATAATCAAGAAAAAACTAATCATCATGAATTGTAATTATCCTAAAGGCGGATCTGTGTTCACAGCGATTTTGTAAGGATGAACTGGATTTAACTATAGCTTTTAATATACATAATCAAGAAAAATTAACCATCATGAATTGTAATTATCCTAAAGGCGGATCTGTGTTCACAGGGATTTTGTAAGGATAAACTGGATTTAATTATAGCTTTTAATATACATAATCAAGAAAAACTAACCATCATGAATTGCAATTTCCCTAAAGGCGGATCTGTGTTCACAGCGATTTTGTAAGGATGAACTGGATTTAATTATAGCTTTTAATATACATAATAAAGAAAAACTAATCATCATGAATTGTAATTATCCTAAAGGCGGATCTGTGTTCACAGCGATTTTGTAAGGATGAACTGGATTTAACTATAGCTTTTAATATACATAATCAAGAAAAAACTAATCATCATGAATTGTAATTATCCTAAAGCCGGATCTGTGTTCACAGGGATTTTGTAAGGATAAACTGGATTTAATTATAGCTTTTAATATACATAATCAAGAAAAACTAACCATCATGAATTGTAATTATCCTAAAGGCGGATCTGTGATCCCAGCGATTTTGTAAGGATGAACTAGATTTAATTATAGCTTTTAATATACATAATCAAGAAAAACTAATCATCATGAATTGTTATTATCCTAAAGGCGGATCTGTGTTCACAGGGATTTTGTAAGGATGAACTGGATTTAATTATAGCTATTAATGTACATAATCAAGAAAAACTAATCATCATGAATTGTTATTATCCTAAAGGCGGATCTGTGTTCACAGGGATTTTGTAAGGATGAACTGGATTTAATTATAGCTTTAATGTACATAATCAAGAAAAACTAATCATCATGAATTGTAATTATCCTAAAGGCGGATCTGTGTTCACAGCGAAGTTATAAGGATGAACTGGATTTAATTATAGGTTTTAATATACATAATATATAAAGCAATATGTAGGTAATTATGAATTTCATTACATTTATTATTAAATAAATAAAATAATTAATTTTTTTTAAATAGCCTACTATATTAAATTTTTATTAGTTGTTCATATTTAAATTTTAATGTAAAATGCCAAAAGTATCAAAGAGGTGTAATATAGTTTTCTGAGATTTTTATTTAATATTAACCAATTTATTTCTTAATTTAATACATTTCATTATTATCTGGTGGATTCTTCATTCCAATATTTCTTCTTATGAGTATATTTCATAATTTATACATTGTACCAGTTATCTTATTTACGAAAATAAGTGGAGTTTTGAGTCTTACCTTGTTATACAAACAAAAATACTAATCATGATTTTCTTTAAATTATTTTTGAACCTATTAGGGTTATCTTTCTTATACGGTAATTATATGGCTATTTCACTTTTAAGATCAGCCGAAAGGGATGTAATTTGTTTAACCATAGACTCTTTAGTTTTACGTTGTATACGTTTAAAACGTTCAGATAAAACTTAAAACGAAAATACTTATTAGTATTAAAGTATAATTAGTAACATATCTAAATTTATTTTGATATGACATCATTATGAGGTTATTTAATCTGAGACTCTTGTTGATAGTCACATATTACGTCATAACCATGATCTATTGTTGTATTTATTTGTTTGATTTCTTGATAGAATGATAGAAAATTAACTTAAAGTTCTATATTTCAGTAATAATATTGAAAGCGAGTAACTAAATATTTCTTCTAGCATATTCTGTAATGATTATAACAACAATAAATCATTAGGTTCTAGTTCAGTAGAAGAGCATTGTGCTTTTAGTAAGATTGTACTTTATTAACACACTAGTGCAAGAGCAGTAAGGAAGTTTATAGATCAAAGCACTCGAAATATTTCACTTCTATCTGTCTGTCGGCACGATATTTATAAAAAAGCACAATCTTTAGGCATGCAGTTTTGTATAAAGTTATTTTTCTATTCAAGCAACATCGATTTAGAAGATAATGCATATTACTGTATGCAATTATTCTTGGTAAACATTGTTTACAAACGTCAAATCGGATATGTCAATTTATAATTGTACCTGTTGGTATATTCTGCTTTATTATATTAAACGAAGACCATATTATTTGTATTTACACATCAACTTTAAAAAAGCCAGAATTTATTAGAGTGATATACTTAAGCATAATACTGATATTTAAGTTGACAGTTTTACCGACAGTGTCCAAGATAAATTAACCAGGACGGTACGGTTATATTGGCTGGGTAGAGGGAGAACACTAAAGTACACAATTAAATTGAGTCTGCAGACGGCACATAGCGGCGGCAAAAAGAAATTATTACGGAAATAAATCCCGTCTGCCCTTTTAAATTGATTACTCTGGAATAACTCTTCTTGGAACGTTTTACTTCTTTAGGTTCATTTTAGAAATTGGATGATTGTTCCTGTTATTATTGAACTAAATATTAAAGTACGTTATTACAGTTCAATGAAAGAGGATTGAGGAACGAAGTTATTGTCTTTAGAATGGCTCAGTTACTAAATGTTCTTTCTCTTTACAGTTCGATTCGTAGTGGAATATATCTATCAAGTCTTTAGTAAAAAATTTGCAAACTTTTTATTATTATTTTTAATGTATAGATTAAATGTAGAGATTATAAGCTCTTCTCAATAAAACGTGCCTCAGTGAACTACAATCCTGTTCACAAGATTATGCAGAAGAGTCTTTTCTGTTCGTTTAACTTTTTACGTGTCCGTTTTACGTATATGTGAAACGTGAAATGTAATGTACACTGCACACAACGTACTTTCCTATTACGCAGAATAAAGTACTGTTAACTAGTATATTCTTTTTAATTATATCAATTAGCCTTGACCTATTATCACACTGTTTTCGCTCAGTATTAGATATTAACTAATTCTAGATATTAAAAGTATGATTATAAAATTTAACCTATTCTGCTATTGTTATACAGGTTTTTGTCCTATACTTAATTAATATGAAAACTTAAAAAATGTGAAGCCGAATTCTGTCACTAAACTTAACTTCTAAAATGTAACAATAATAACATGTCTGCTATTAATTAGCTGAGTACACAATATCGTTACGAACTCATGGAAGAAATGACTGGAATATATGTTCACTGTATGCATATATGTAATCCATTTAAAAATCGAGTTTACATATTTATACAGATTAATATGTCATAACTTATTGTTGTGTTTTGTACTTGGACGTGCCGTGAGAGGGGTATACAGTAATGCAGATGGTGATTGCGTCACCCTCCCCTTATCACGCTTGACGCAAGGTGGCATTGTCTGTAGTACAGGAAAAATGTTTGCGGTAGTAAAAATGATACGTGATTGTTTACCTATAGATTGTCAACGTTCAAACTCATCGCAATATTAACAGACAAGTAATCTTTACACTGATTACTACATACTCTGTATGAGACACGTAGACTGACTTGTCGGTAGTTCTTAATTTAAGAAACATACAGTGGAAATCATATAATATTCTGAGTCTATGAAATAAAATTCAATCAAACTAGACTCAAATATTTACGGAAAGATAGAATATGAACGGTGTGAAATTTGTACACATTTACAGATGATGTTTTGAAATCATGGCAAATTAGGTACCTAAAGAAGACAGAAGACATAAATAATAGGAAGATTGAGCTATCCCATGATAAATATTAATTGATTAACTTAGATTTACCAAATACTAAAAACATTATTTCTTTCAGCAAATTAAAAGAAAAACAACTACATTAAACATAACACTACATAGCATTTATCTTACGGTAGGTTACAAGAATACTAAGATTACACTATATAAATTATTTTGTTAACATTTTAGTACCACGTACATAAATGATATATTATTATAACATTTAAAATACAAAAGTTTTGAAACATCACGGCAAGATAAAATTTTGGACAGAAATTATTTGTTGGTAATTTCCCTAAGTTCAATATCGTGGACGATAACAGCAACGTCGCAGCCCCAGTTTGTCACGATAATAGCTTCTCTGTTTTTCGTTGGATAACTTTTACTTCCGGTATTCCGTTTTATAGTTTTGGTTATCTTATCCATGCCATAAACCATATATTAATAATACTTATTTTATGTTCGCACCATATTCATCGTAAGTGGAATTATACGGATGAAATTAAATTTGCTAAATATATACTGATTACTATTTACTACTACATACTTAAAAAAAAATTGTTATTCCTGCCAGTTTAAAATTCGTAATAAAGCCGCTGTTTATTATCATATAGAAAGTAGTAATATTTAAATATCTCTATTTAAATCTTTTCTATCCCGGGAATTCTTTTAATCTATTTGTTCACTGTTGCAGTAAATATCACTACAGATAAACAATGTTTAGTAATCAATAAGAGGACAAAGAACTAAGTCTGATTACTTCTAGTCGACGAAGGCCCTAAAGCATGAATATATTTGCTTACATTTTCAAATAATAATATATGAATATTTTTTAACAAATAACAATGGAAAATATCCAAAATGCTTTTATAATTTCATACGTTCTATCGTCAATAACAAACTTTAATCACTTATTGTTTAAACTCGCACATATTATATAACCAGAAGCTAAACTATGAATTTCGAGCCTTTAATGAAGCAGTAACGGATTTGAATAACTCAGTTCCAATAGGTGAAATATTGTAGGCACTGTTGGAAGTGGAGATAAAGTCACTAATCCCCGTAAATTAACAATATCTCCTTAAATATGTGTATGTATGTATGTATTTCTTAATTTTGTTATTATATTATATATTTATAAATATATATCTATTTTAGAATGATTAGATTTTAAGTATAAACAACAATATTTAATGCCCTTATGTGAAGTAGTTAATCGGTTTTCAAGTACTAATGAAATATGTAAATGTTTGTCTAACATCCTGCATTTTTGATGTTGTTAATTCCAACAACTTCACTACCACATGAACTGTTTTTTGCTGGAATTAAAAATTCTAATTCCGTAGTAAACCTAATAACGGGAATCTTACCATAGTTTTGAATGAGATATTTTTCATGATTAGCGCATAGTGAAAAGTTTGTAGTTCATAAAAAATATTTTGCACGCCAAAGTAAATCTTGCTCTATTACCACGATAAAAAACTGTATATACTTGGTTTTATAAACCTATTTTAGAAAATAAGTACCTAATTCTAACCCTTGTAATCGTCCCTCCAGTTTTTTTTCCGCTACCCAATAGCCTGTTTCCTCGATCAAGAAAACATATACTTTGATGGTCTGTAAGCGTCTATATCGGGCCTCTGTAATGTACTTCCAGAGTGAGGTATTTCCGATAATAGTGTTTGCATTGTTGTCCCAATCATGAAAATATATACGTACGTTAAACTGAAAAGCCTATTTCTAAAAAAAAACTATCTATTCCCGCAATTGTAATAAAATTATTCAGGGGTATTTTCTGTGTCGCGCAATAGTTTTTGCGTGTGTTCATAATCACACAATATAATATGTATATAGGAGTAAGTTGGTAAAAAATCTATTACCATGCATGGTAATCCAATGACAATGCTTATTATATTATTAAATTATGGATTAATTATCTATCGCACAAAAATCAAACTAGTTTGTATCTTAATCACCCTTACACAAATTGCGTCTGGTTTAATATTGTTTTCGTAGAATTTATTAAATGTACCTCATTAAACATAGTGATGTAGATGTTGAAGGTATTAAGTAAATTAAGGTAAATTAAGTATTCAATCTGAACTTAATTTTTTTATATAATTTCAAAACGTTTTCCAAAAATTATGGTAAATCTTCCTAATCTTACTACTTATAAACTAAACTAAGTTTTGAAGGTTTATTTTGAATCAGAATATTCTAATTATAAAATTTTAGAAACTGAAAAAACATTAGAGTTTTCACTGTCAGTCTGACTCAATATCATTATCAGTTGTTTACAGATTCGATATTTCCTAATCCATCATAGCCTGTTTTATAAATAACACTTTACTTTGTCATAGACAAACTGTGACGAAGTAAAGTATAAATGTAAATAACACTTAGACAAGCCTATGCTGGCACAAAAGGTACAAGCTACAGCTGCTTGGCCCCGATCAGAGTTGACAGAATGGTTACTCTGCTTAATCCCAGCGTAAAAAGATTGGATCGGTAATGACCCGGCACAGAACTGTATCTGATAGAATCGTTGCCAAGTTACCTAACATCTTGGGACTACATTTCTTATGTTTCAAAATCTGTTGAACCTGGTAGAGAGTAATTATAGTATAAAAATTGAGTATAATAAATTTGTTCATATCTTTATATCTGAATTGAGATTATTTTATACTCATTTGCGAGCCATTTGATCATCTAGTTACCTATACTATTAATACTGAATTTGTAACAGTCCACACCAGTCTCTGTTACTGATGCTGGCTAGCTCATGGGAAAGGGGGTAAGTTGTTCCAAGTCCTAGGCGAAGTCCACAACAACGACGAAAAATGTTCAATATTTATTTTGAGGTGCCACCTTGTTTTGGAAGGAGACTCCAGGGACTGTAACAAGGAACCAGTCCTTTCCAGGTTCCGGGACTTCACCAGGGTAAGCAGGTGTATGGACCCAAGAGAATTACCAAAGGTCGATGAACCGTTTACAATAAAACGTTAAATTTAATTTTTTAGAATAAGAATCCCTATATTTATAAATTTAGTAAGTAGGAAAATGTTTGGCGTGACTCCAACTATATTAATGTAACTATATTATTGAATCCTTAGCTTTTCATGTACTATCTTAGTAGAGTACTTTATAGTAAAATTATAGGAAAATTATGGTTAAGCTGTGAAGACGGGAAAACTCAAGACTACAGAACTTTACAGACTCGAGTTTATTGCAATAATTCCCGTAAAGGGCAAAAACGTATCCTATATTATTTTTATAACAGTTACGGCCAATATTGCCTCTAATCTGCGTTACAGTGAAACAAAACAACTAGATATAACCAAGACCATTACTGATATAACCACACAGACTTAGATAAGATATCTTAAGATAATTAAACTCTTCTTACAATACAGATATATAATTCAACATTAAACATAAACCAAATTAACTACCTAAAGACAGTAAAAGAGTAATAATTGATGCAACTCTTATTTCTGGTGTCCCAGGCGCTGAGTATCCTTCGAGAGGTATATCGAGAGGGGTGGTCCCTGTCTCGGAGAGGAATACAGTATAACCTGAGAGATCACCAAAAAAATTTGTAAGTCACTCACCAGAAGACGACAAGTCCACGCCCGGTAACTTAAACGAAGTCGACCGAACCGAGAGGAAGCACACGACCGCGGGTGAACCGGATGTGCGGTACGGTAGTGTCGGTCGTTACGGCACGGCAGACGAACAGGCGGGTGCCGGCAACAGCAACTCGGAGAGCGCAGCAACAGTGGGGCTAACAGACTTATCCTCAGTCCAGTAGCTACGATCAGACTCCAGGGAATAAAAACCCTGCACAATGTACAAAGATGATAGCCCAGCTCTTAAAATTACTTCACATACAACGTATTCAAAGTTTTAAACTACACTGAATATTAAATACAATAACGAAAGCACCATAACGAATAATAATTCAAGACAACAGTAAAAGACATATTTTAAAAGTAACTGTCACAGCATCTTCACGGGATTGCAACATCAATTACAGTTACTAAAAGGTACAAGTATCATAGCGGTAATAGTTTTGTGACTAAAAATGGAGTGCTTTTCGGACTAAATTGCTTTTAGTATTTACTAAGTTTAGCATTATTACTGCCTGTATTATTAATTATTGTCAAAGAAACAGTTTTATTAAAATAATAATCAATCACACATTGCACATTGCAATACTCGTAGATACTAAAAGATTATATAGGTATATTTTATTTTAGAGGAAATTACTATGTTACTGAGCGAGCAAACATTAAATTTAGTGACATAGAAAATAAGCTTAGAATATACAATTATTATTTACAAATATTTTTCATGGTGACACATAGACTTGTGACATGACGACATTGTTTTACAAGACATAAAAATTATAAAGTGGTTTAATCAAATTAGCATTAATAATTATTTAATTAATTAAGCTGTAATTCAAAGTTGTTTCATAGTTTATCTTGTTTAACATATACTGTACTACAACCGTTAAATACATTACATTTAACACAACAAATTTGAATAGGTTTCCTAATCCGCCTGTTACAATGATCGTACAACTAAAAGTACTAAATTAATTTATCTCAACCAAGGATAACTTAATGAAAGTTCTCTATATTTGAAACAAGTAGTGAACTATATATCTACTTTCATCTGAATATTTACCTAAGTTGCGCACTGTACCTGAACATGAATTAAATGTATTATTAAATAAGAGTTGGTATTGTATACTACTAATTTAGATTGCGTGTATACTAAACATTAAAAAACAGATTTAGTTTTATTTATTTATTTGTAATTACTATATAATTAATTAGGGTAGACAAACATTTTTGTAATTATCATGACTGATTATATGTATTCATAATTCATATAAAGAAATCATAACATTTTAATTGGAGTTTATACTAGAAGTACAAATGAATTATTACAACTATGATGAATTATTTTTAACCTACTGAAGTAGGGCAGTTGCATGAAGTAATGGGAGGCTTCCAGTAAAATAATACAATTGTATGAACAGAAACTATCTTTTCTACATTTTTGGCGATCAAAATAAAATTATCGAATATTTATTAGGCTTTAAAATTACTTAGGCCACAATGGGAAAATATTATGACATCCGAAATTAGCAAGGTAACGTACATAATCATTAATAATTTACATACAGAAATCAACAATCCTATTATATAAATGGGTTTTTACACACCTTTATGAAACTATTGGGATATATTTTGTGAATATATACTACTTTTCCAGACATGAAAATATTTTCGGCAACGCCACGAGGTGACGCTTCCGCCTACTAAGGCCAATCGACCCTCTACTCAAAATATTACAGAAACTTTAATTATGGTTGGGGCTTGAATTTATAAAATCGGTAATGGATATTCTCTCCACGATTATACATAGTATTAATAAGGACACCTGCTTACCTCTAAAATGTTCTTCTGAAAACCAAAGTAATCCACCGTAGTGTAGAGGGTTCATCTAGTGTCCGATGTCGTATCATCAATGTCCAGAAGCCACTAGAATGTTCCTTACTGGTAGGCATGTTTAAACAGGGATGCCGCTATCAATCTATCAATATCAATATCACTATCAACAGCCTGCCCTACCGGTAACAGCTGTTGACCTACTGTTAGCAGTAGCCGATGTCCTTCACTCGCCAAAATGAATTTCTCCTGCGCCCTTATGGTAGGTTAGGCAAAATGCAACACTTCCAGGCTTGAGTATTTCGTCCAAACGTTAAAGGCTAGCTCTTTAATTAGATATTTTAATGAGGTGATCAGGCTCATTTGGGACATATACTAATTCAAGTAGAAAGCATGTTACAAATTGTTTAAGTAGGTTTGGATACATCAACAGTTAGTTATTTGTGTTCGAGGGATTATTACAGACAAATAAGTCAGTAATACTACTTGTAAAATCTTACTTTGTATTCTCGGCTTACTATATATTTTGAGATAATAGTACATAGTATACTGTAACTCAACTGTTTAGTTTATTATTTCCCTTTTAGATGCATTTGATGTTATGAATATAGAAATGTTTCAACTGTTTATTTACATATATATTTACTAATAACAACTAATGAAAAACATGTATTATTACAATTGTATCTCAAACAGAATTTTATGGTTTAAAAATGTCCTATAATGGTTTTAGCACTAGAATACAATTTTAATGAGTTTTAGTTGTGGCTTCGTTTCTGGTGCATTTAGTTACTAGATTATATTTTGAAGCTAAATTGAATAGCCCCGAATGCTGCTCAAAATTTCATTAAATATAATTCCAAAGTTCCTAGGTAAAAGATATAAAGAATTATATTATTTATCTTGAAACAATAGTTATAACAATAATTTCACATAATGAACATAAACATTTAACGAAACATAAAAACTGAAACCAACACTGAAATTACACAATGTTCTGGTGCACACACTGCAGCTCCTCCTTTCATATAGTATTTAATTTTTAAATAATTAATTGACAAATAATACTATATTAAAATTGTAATTCTGTGAGGCCTATTACCTTTTGAATGTTTAAAAATTATATTTAGAAAATGTATAATAATGCAATACTCTAGTTCGCTATTTTAAATTTCAACTAGCGCAAAGTGACATAAATGTTATATATTGACTTTGTCTTTGAAACCGGTACTATGAAACCTTCCTGGAATTCAAAATATTCGTCGTATAGGACCTAAACTGACAGTTATTTTCAATGTGGCTGAAATTATAATTACCATTTAATACTATGCAGTATAATTGCAATTGTATTTGTAATTTTATTGATTAAATGTTTTTGTTCTATAAAAACCCATCAGCAGACTTGCATGTATGTCAATTAAAGTAATTAAAGTAATTTTGAGTAAAACTTTGATTGAACGCTACTAACTGTTTATACTTGCATGATGGTTCTAAAATTCCTTTCAATTGATATTTATTAACTTTAAGGCATTTTTAACTACGTGAAAAAACTATTACATTGAATACATCTCTAATAGTTCTAACAAATTTACTAATTTAAAGAAGAGGATTAAATTTGCTTTAGAAGTTAAACATATGCTCTTCAAAAATAAAACAAAAGTTATTTATGGAAAAAAAAATTTAAATATTTATTTTTGGTTCCATTAAAACGTGTGCTATTTATATTGCTGATAGTTCTCAAAAATTATATAAATACAGAATTAATTTTAATAAGAATTTTTATTTTTTGATATAACTATGCATGCCCATTTATCGTAAATAAATATATAAAGAATATTATAATGGACTTTTTCATCTTTATAATATGATATCTTAAAAGATTTTTACAAATTTTTCTTCGACTAGATAAAGATTTGTTGCTTAGCTCTCTAACTAAGAACAGAATCAGTAAAATATATTACAAAAAAGACTTTAAAATAGTACATTGTCATTTAAAATGCATTATTAACGTTGCGGGGCTGACTAGTGTTCTGTGCTTTTTTATAGTTTCATTTTTCTTTGTTAAACGCAAAGACTAATAATATAAGATGATGACACGTGCTTTAGGATCGTGTATAAAATGTGGTAGTGACACAATTACACCTAAAGAGACAATGAGAATAGTTCAGTGTCTATCTAGATTACACTGGACACCTGTTAGGTAGCTAGATTAAGCTTTTTCCAGTCTATTTATCTCTGCAGTTGAAACTATGTAAACAGTTCGTTTTGACCGTCTTCCTTGTCAACCTCTTTAGATCTCTTCAGACATACGTGAACTCCTGGAGTATATTTGTACTAGTGTTAGATTTCAGTTTAGCCCCCAAGCGGAATGTGAAATGGGGCTTAGCTAAATATTTGTACCCAATTTAGCTCAAAAAGATCCTAAAGGACTACAATTCTTCATCAGGAA
Organism: Homalodisca vitripennis; assembly: GCF_021130785.1. Taxonomy (NCBI): domain Eukaryota; kingdom Metazoa; phylum Arthropoda; class Insecta; order Hemiptera; family Cicadellidae; genus Homalodisca; species Homalodisca vitripennis. Next base: position 53,559 of record NW_025778475.1, on the reverse strand, counting down.
TTATAGCAAGAATAACAGATTCAAAGGGGCATTTCTCTCACATTTTCTTCTTTTCGGCACGATTTGCACTGTCTGCAGACTGTAATCTAGTGATCTCTTTCCCAACTAATGGAAACCCGACCATCTTGGTTATACTATCTCTTCTAATATCGGTAAATCTCTTTAACTAGCAATCAGAACAGTATTTAAATAAATCGCTCTATTTAAGTTGGTATTTACAAAAACAAATGTAGTCTGACTTGAACATATTATGTGCTGAATTTAGCAGTACGTATAAGTTATTACATATTATTACAAGATAATATGTATAGTGGTGTAAATTGATATATTATAATTAAAAGTTAGGGGTATGTCCCACAACATGTTGCGTTACAGCCATTAAAACGTTCACACATTCCATTAAATATATTTTTTTTTAATTTTCAGGCTTGTAAAAAATCTCAAACCTATAGCGTACTTCTACGTAATACTACCTAATAGAGTTCTATGGAATAAATATAGCCTACCATAAAATGCTTTTCTATTAAAATTCCAATTATTATTGACCTAATATTATAACATTCATTTTGTAATATTAGCTATGATAGTGTAATACTAACTTTATATCACTCGTTAAATCTTCATGTAACTGGACTCAGTTTGTTTAGAAACTTATTTATTTAGAAAATCGAGCGTTTCCAACATGGTATATCTTCAGAACAATAAAAAAATGTTTACCAAAAGTCCCAATGAGTGACGCGAACTATCATCGAGGTCGATAATACTTCTAGAATATAAATAAATGCTATGTAAATTCACTAGATATAGTCAAACATACATACAGTTTAACAGACAGAATGAAAATATCTCATTTTCTCGAGAGATGGACTCCAGCAATACTCTGCCAATTAAATTTATCGTTTCTCAATAAACTGGAAACCCTGGCAGCCGGCTTCTCTCGCTTCCTCAAGTTAGTTTTACTCGCCAGGTATCCTCTTTTGCAAAAATACAAACATAACAGAAGTTACTTAGTTTGTGAACAAACACTCCAATAATTATAAATTTTTTGTGAGGCTTTTCGTGTTCATTAAACACATCATTAGACCCACATAATTGAAATGAAAGTAAAGTAAATAATGAACACAAAAGGCCTCACAAAAATAAAATTTCATGTTTATTGTAGTGTATGTTCATAAATTAAGTATTCGATTCCAATAAGAAGACGCTGGTAGAATATATAAAGTAAGTTGTTTTTGCTTAAGAACTTAATACCCAGGTTAAGTGTTAGAGAGACCTTCTTCACCTGGTAAAATAAGATATATTTAATTTACTTTTAGTTTTATATGTTTCAATAGTACCAAGTTTAGTAAATCAATACACCACATGAAACATATGTAATGAGTGAAAATATACCGAGTACTAAAAGATGTTACACTATCACTAAACAAATATGTTAATTGAAACTATTTTGGGTTTTTTTACGTTCTCATTGTAACAAACATTGGAAAATTTCCTCTGAAAATTATTCTTCATTTTTTTATGTAATAGGTAATATATAGTTGAAATTTTATTAACAAAATGTGTGTATGAAATTACCAAAATTTCATTGAGTATTTAATTAACATGCGTACAGTTCTATATGAGTAAGATTTCTCTAGGAAATAGCATGTCTCCACTAAGTTGAAATATCTAAATCAATACAAGTAAAGAAATAAACACATTTTAGTTTGAAATAAGTTTCTAACTTATTAAAACTGTCATGTATATCCTATATGCATAGTTTTGATGGCAATAACTTTAAATTTCGTGTCTAACATCCAAACATATAAAATTAAAAGACCTAGCTTAATTGTGTATACACTTTAACAAACTCATTATATATATTTAAATAGAATTAGTTTTTACTAAATCCAACCGTAATATTTACAGTTCAATGTCAATCTATATGTCACACGAGTATTTCATTTATTATTCCTAACAGATTGTAAAACAAATAGAATGAAGCATAAATAAATTAAATGTTGCAGTTTGACCCATACTTCCTTGTGTGTATATAATATTATATCTCCATTATTTATTAACCGATTTTCTTAAACTAGAGCACCTTAAACTAAAATGTATTGATGTGGCATTTTTATCATATGCCATACATTACATTAAATTTACATTAAAATTATTACGTTGCCATTCTGAAAATAAATCTTAAAAAAATTCAATTTATTTCTGTAATTATGCCTTTAGTGTATAGAACTATATACCACATTTAAACGTATTAAACAACCAGCTAAAGAAAAATTCTCAAATAAAGAATTGTACAGTGAAAACGGAAATTAAAGTTTTTCGGCTACTATTGAGTATTCGTAAGTTTTAGTATGACATTTTATACGAAAATATACTTGCAAATATACAGCGTGTTCAAAGTTGTATACACAGAAAGGTCGCATTTTTCATTCGCTGTGCTCATAAACTGACTAAGGTAAAACAGTTCTATCCACAGCTCTCTTACTGCAGACTATATTGAACACGTGTTTTACATAAAATCTGCATGACATTTCTTGTGGTTATTAAATATTAGGCTTAAAAATTTTCAAGTCAAGCAAACAAGGTGTTGTAAACTTATTTAATGCCCAAATATAAACTCACGTTTTATTAATCAATAGAAAGTAGATGTCTAAAATACCATGTATGATATAGTTTCCTCGTGGTTTTCATTCAAAAGTACCTAAAACTCGTTTTTGAATGGTTGTGTGAAGGGAGCCTTTATTATAATGTTCAGAGAGTAGTTAACCCTGACTGTTGTTTCCCTACACAAAATTTTGGAATCTGCTGTTTAGTAAAATAAAGAAAATATCTGACAAGGTAAGTCTACAAATTATTGTTACTGACATATTGTTACTGATTTACACAATAGCTTGATAGTTTGTTAATTTAATCTTTGCTGTATCGTTTACAGTTTCGATGATCCCTTCAATGTTCATACAATTGGGAACATATAAATATATATATAGGTATTAAAATATAAAGATGGCAGTTACAAAAATGTTTGGAAAAGGAAGAAAAATATCGCAAAAATGTAAACAAATACGTTTATCCAAAATAGTTACGTTAGAATGCGTTGCAAATTAATTATTTTAAACTACTGTGTACAAAGACCGACAAAGGAAGTGGAAACCATAATTTAGTTATCAGTTGACAAGGGGGACCAAGGTACTGAAGTGTAGTTTCCACGATAACTTGATAATGCGGTGTTTCACCAGAAGTTACAAAGCTTGGCTGCTGTCTCCTGAGATATCACTGAACTTCTCTAAGGCACAAATTATATTGATAAGAAGCATCAGTATTCAAAACTTATACAGTGTGTTTGTTTGTTTAACTTTACTTTAAAAAGAAATTCCTTTATTAGAATATATCTTTGATTAAGGTTGAATACTTTTAAGAATATACAAAGGAAGTCCTCAATATGCAATTGGATTAAATTCCTTAAATAGTTAACACTTATAGATGATAGTTATCCCTAACAATTAAAATTAATAATTGATGTGATTATGTGCAATTTATTATTAACACAATTATTCACAATTACCATAATACCTGACATGAATATTTTCAAACATGCATAATACCAAAAAAGAGATCGTAAAACAAAACATTCTCAACAGACTGGATCATTGTAACGTCGTCAAATGCAGAAGAGACGTTTTCGAGCAGGCACCAGAAAAACCTGGATCAACAACTCAAATATTTTGTGTACATAGCTCATTTACTGGAACTAAAAACAGTTAATGTATTTTAACAACGTAATTGAAATTCATTTATCCATGAAAAAAATTTGTACCCAAAATAAATCGATTTCGATGTTTTATTAGTGTCTGACTACAGTGTGCGAGGAATCTTTGTTGTTCCAACTTAATTTAAAAGGTTGTTGAAAGCAATACTAGGATTTAGAAGAGATGTCTCTTGACGTATGAAGACAAAAATATGACTTTAGATCACTATCAAAGGTATGTCATTTTCTAGAGGAAATCTTTTAGAAATAATTCAAATTTCTAAAGCAATAAATATCTTAATTTTGTAATGAATTATTCAGGACGACTATGCATTAAACAAACGCACAAAAAGTAACTGTGACTGTCGTTTTTTGTCCTTTTTAAATCATGATCATGACTGTAATAAACAATGTTTCTTCAAATCGCAATACATGTTTTGTCTGAAGCAAAGTCTACCATTTAGGTGGTTCCAAGTAATGAATCACTTTAAAACTTAACTGTGATAATATAACCAGTGCTTTAACTAGATAGAAGTACGCAACTCCCTATCTCTCATCACAGGGTTAGCTCAGGATCCATGCCAAACTTTAAAGTTTATTTTAAATTTCATCTTGATATTTAGACTATATGTATCACTATAAAATATTTTATAAGCCATATTATTATTCTATTCAGTTTCTTTTTTATTTATTTTTTCTGTGATTTTAACATTGAAATGGTGATTACCCAAAGATCAGTGGGAAAATGTAAAAGATATTAGTGATTCGGGTTAAGTTTAATGCCCCAGGATCCTAATCAAAGTGGCCTTTTTTATAGATGAAATTGCAAGCAAAAGTTTAAGTCGATAGCTTAGTTTTTCAGATATAATGTGAACATACATAAAGATATTAATAGAAATCTTGCTATTCACATTCACTAACACTCAGCAACAATTATTTGTATTACTAAGTCGATTATAACCAGTTACAATTGAAAAGGAAGATATAACATACAAAGTATGGTCTAACTATAAATATTGCTGTGGGAGCTACCGCAACTCCTCACAAAACAAATTTGAACACACTAGTGCAAGTGTTTGATGCCAATAAGTCTGGTATTGCGGAAGACTTAAGGATTGATATCGGGACTAGTAAAAAGTTGTCATGGGTAGTAATCAAGCGATCGTTCACCTGAGGATGTAATTGCGCCAAAAAGTCTGGAACTGCGAACAGCTAAGGGTGTCATCTGTGTATTAATAACGAGTTGTCAACATTTTGTATTTTAATTCGAGCATTTACTTACTTGAAGAGCAAGATTGATGATATTGAGCCTGGAACTGTAACTGATTAAAAGATTTATTTTTGCTTTAGTGATGAGTTTTCATATTTTGTATTTTTAATCGAGCGATCACTTATTTTAAGGGATTGATGCTATAGGGGCTGGAACTTTGAAGGACTAAGGGTTTCATGTTTTTATTAATGATGAGTTCTCAGGCTTTGTACTGAAATAAAGCGCTCTCACTTATGGTGTGATTTATGTCGTTGGGCAATTATCTGTGAAGTATTGATTTTCATATTTGTATTAGGTTTTCATATTTGTTTTAATGATGAGCTGTCATATTTTTTTATGTTTAATCGAGTGATGGCTGCGAACTTCCTTGAATGTTGAGATTGATGATATTGAAGCTGGAACTGTGATGGACCAAACGTAATGCATAATAACTGGTACTATTAAAAAAGTAAATTCTTCGTATTACCATTGCGAAATGGTAAAAATATCGAAAGTAAATATAAAAGTTATTCAAGGCGTATAAGTATGTATATATATTTGTAATAGTTATCTTCCATAATTCTATGATAAAAAATAATATCGTAAAATTGCATAAACTTAAAGATTGTTCTTATGGACCTACAGTTAAATTGATTGTCTATTGGCACTTTAGTCCTTTATTATTGTAAGGAAATTGAAATTCGGCTGCTTATCTAAAACTAATCCATATTGTCATAGTTTAAAAGTAAATCATAAATTTTATGTTTTATTTATTAATTTATTAATAGCTACTATTTCCAACTTTTTATAATAACAATTATCGTATTATGAATACCTAAAATTTTATTTAAAATCATCCACATAACTTCTTAAAGTCTAAGTATGTTTAACCTAAAACATTTATTCAGTGCCAAGAATAAGTTTTAATTTTAAAAGACACAGACATATGGTAAACTAATCAAGACAGAGCCATATTTATAGATGATTATTTATTTTATCTGATAAATAAAAGGGTGAAGTTAAATAGACTAATTTTTATTTACATATGGAAATAAAAATTTCTCTCTCTTACACATGGAAATATTTGCCGCTTAAGCGGAGGATTTTAATTTTATTTCTTTTACTATGATTAACGGATGTTTAATCAGAATGGGACACTTATACATTCAAAACCATTTTCATAATAACAATATCATTTAATATAATAATGGCTCCACTATTTGCCTACTACAGTCATATATAGATTTTATATGATTTTAATATTCTTCTAGACTAATTTAGGTTGGCCAATTGACCGTTGGCACTGCTGGTGTTTCTTATACCATTACTAAATGGGATATTGGTTTAGTTATTGACACAACATGATCCTGTCACTTAATGTATGAAATATATCAAGGAATTTAAAACTATAACATTCTTCGGTTAATAAATAAATAACTGTTATTACTAAATATTTTATGAATGTTTATAACTTTTCTAATGTACAGGACAACATTGTTAGGGTATATAACATGAATATTGTAAGTGTACTTGTAGTGTAAAATGGAAAGATAAAATGTAATAAATAGACAACCATATATGAGTGTAAAGACAACCCTAATGAATAATAAAATCCGTTTATGCTCTTCTTTGTACTACTACAGAATATATTTAACAGAAGGATGAGACCAGTGAACAAGAATCGCCTTAGGAGGTTATCACGGATTGTTTCATTTTGTTTCTTTGTGATGTTATTACACCACAGAAGAGGAAATTCGTTTTCAACGCCTCTAAGTCGTGGTATATCTTAGTCCAATGCACTACTACAGTATATATTTATTGAGTTATTCATAAAGAGAGATGAGGTCTGTGAGTAAAAAATTACCTCAAGGGTTTGAAACGCGATCTCTCATTTCTTCTTCTTTGTACATTATTACACCACAGAAGAGGAAATTTGTTCTACAAGTGTAGTTGTCACCTATATCAGTGTTTTCCCCTATCTTATTGAGTTTGTCACAATTATTACGTAAATCTTATCAAATGTAATTGTTCTGGCGAAATACCTTTTTATAAAATACAGTTTAATCTGGTTGAAGTAAAAATGATGTGCTCAAGATGAGCAAGACGTTATAGTTATAAATAAAGGATTTGTTTAACCCTCTTCCTCAATTTCAGAATTTATGTTATAAATGGTTAAGAGACCCACTATTGTTCTATAACTCCTAATTCAGCTCATTTATAAAGTCAGAACCTTCTATACAGATTGCACATTTTTACAAGCTAGAAATGTCTTACATCATTCACTAAATAATTATTAGATACAAAGTTTTATTAATAAAACAGTCCAATCATTGGTTTTATTCAAAATTTTTTAACTTTCCAGGCAATTTTGCATCGATCAGGAGTCCATTATTTCCTTAATAAAGTGTTAATGCTATGATGTCAATGAGTGGAATACTATGTGTATCTTAGAGCAGACACAAGCTAGCCCTAAACACAAAACGGAAGTTATCATAGTTTTTGAGAGTCAATTGATATTGTAACAAGATATAGGTAAATGTGATTATTATGTGGCGGTAGCAGTGTATATCTTCAATTGCTCCTACAATACAGACAACATCTGTCTATCATAGGTACTTTCGTCCGAAACGCTAATACAAGCAGTGAAATAATGTCAACTGAATTCTTAAGAATTAGCGGATTTTCTAGCATGTATAAGATTTATAACTATTTCGCGGAGTCCCTTTGTTAGGTTACTGGACATAGAACGTAATTAAACCAGTACTGGATTATCATTCCAAAACAAGAAAATTGTACTTCTTAATAAAGTTATTTTGATGTTATAGTAACTGGGGAATACCCTATGTTTTAAGTAATTCCCGCTCATCACAACAAATCCCATCTAACTTTTCCCACATTAATTTGAACGGAGATAAATTTTAGAATGATATATTTTGCAGCGAAACGTCCCTGTCTTCATTTAATTTAAAAGTATGAGGTGTTCCTTTGTATAAAGCTTTATCAGTCATCAAGAAAATTATTTATATATTTTTCAACTATATAAAAAGAGTTCAGTAACACAAATTAAGGAAATTATTCCCTTACAACAATTAATTTTAATTTTTTCCGAAAACTTATGTTGATTCGATTTTTAAATAATATTATTATCTTCCCATAACATACCTATGGTGGAAATGTTTTATTGAATGTAATTATTCTATAACTAAAACACACGGGATAGCTGCTGGTGAGTAAGACTGAGGTCATTTGGAGCCTAGTTTTTAACATTTAAACAATTACTTCTTTGTCGCCGACAATTTATGAAAGTCCTTAGGTAGACGCAGATTCCAGAATTTAATATTTAACAGGGTTTGATCTCAGACACTGCACAATGTGGATGGTGTAATAGAGCATTACACAATATTCAATTACTATTAGGTTAACTTTAATATTCTAACTAAATTAAATAATATAACTGATACGATCAAGTGAAGCTATATATAAAGGAATATATAGTACAGAGTGAAAAATCTTTTTAGGAATATGAAACTCAAGCAATTTTCGTCCTTTATGCCCATTGGTCATTAAATTAAATCCTTATTACTATTTCATATTGTATATTTAATGTTGCTGTAGCTATTTTAGATTAGACTATATTTTAGTCCATATACTTTGAAAAGAAATTTGTGGATTCATGTTACAGTTATTGATTCCAAACTTTATTTTCCTTCGTGGTTAATAAGTAGCTGATAATTACTCAAACAACCAAATCGAAGTTTGACGAACAGGATTATTGTTTTAAAGCCGATTGTAAAGTTGAGTTCTGATGAGAGCTGTCATTCCCGATCAGTTTCTCTCTTCCGTAAAAGCTTAATTGTATTGTTTTCAGTTTATACAATTCACTGACAGATTGTTGTTTGGAAAAATATGTTTTGCTCAAGCTGTGAAAATAAGAGAAGGTTTTAACAAAACCTTAGTGTTCTTTAATTATTTAAATTTTCTTCATTTATAATTTTTCTTGCTTCAACTAAATGTATTGTATTATGCAATTATATTCAACTTAAAAATGCAGTTTTGTGTTAATATTATGTTCCATGAAACTTTCTCTATATCTCATTATAGTATTACTCATTTATACAAGTGCTTAATCTATTTAATGGGAAGATACTAAGGCACATTTCATTTCTTTCTAGATCAAAATAAACATTCATTTGACTATGGAATGTTGCAGATGCAATACTGTCTATTGTTAGGGAAACACCAAATGACAAACAACACTTTTATTTAGTTTTGCTAAGTGCATTTTAATCATCTTTAGTTCAAACATTATGCCACATTGAGATTAGCCCATGCGTGGGTGTTGTTCTTTATGTTATTCAGCTGTATCAGGTCACTACAGTTTCGCTCGTGTAAAGGAAAAACATTTTGTGAACGAAATTGCGACAGGATTATTGATGCGTGCAACCACGATCAGCCTCATGCCTTTTGTTAGCATAACTATTTCGGAATGGTCGTTCACAATGAATAGATTTAAATGTTACGTCTACCAGGTGCCATACCTCATTTCTAGGCCCTACCATACATTCCGTATCTCAGAACGATATGCCGAGGAATATCAACGACCCCCTTGTACATGGTCCAGCGTGGTGAGTTGCAGGCAAAGCCTACCGGCCGTGTGGTAACGGCAAGTTGTTACTGACTCGTCCTGAACTTCTTGTAGCTTATCTCTCAACGCTTCATCACATATTTTTGGTATGACTAATAAATAGAAAGTGGCAATAAATACTATCTTTGAAATTAACACATTTTTTTAAGTAAATAAATACTCTTTTAGCGCAAAACAAAACTCTTTCTCTAACGCATAGGATGGAGTAAAATAAAAGTTTCTAAATATATTAAAATTTACATTGACCTAGTATACGTAACTCTTAAGAATATTTCATGTATGAGTTTCAAACAAAGGTCACTATTCCGGCATTCAAACATTCAAAATATATTGTAGTACCTGTTAAATCTAACAAAAATATATAAACCGGTTTTGATTGTTGAAGCTTTCCCTTTCTAAAACTATATTATTATACACCATTCTTTATTAGAAACCCAGTTAGAAACTATATGATAATATCTAACTTAATGCTTTATAGATTGTTGTTTGCCTTAATTACTTAGGTTTGTTCGTATGGTAAGGACAAATTTTACTTGTGTTCAATTTATGTTATATACAAAATTTAACTTTAACTTTAACAAGATATTTTACTCAATTAAATTTGTGCTAACAAGTTTAATTTGTTTTGGTTATTCCTTGATCTTTATTTGTATAAGTTCGAATTTATATAGTTATGAAAGTTTGGTTAAACCCACAATGGAGTCACAAATAATAAGGCACAGTATAATATGCATGACAAATACTCTTTTACATTTTCTCTTTGATGCGACGTACAGATATGTAAAGGAATATTTTAAATGTTTAAAAAAACCATAATTTATTTTTAATTATTAAGATAGAGTGGTTGAACAAGATTAACATGAAAATCTTCAAATATTGAGACTAATTTACATTTAACAGTATAATACCTACAATACTTATATTAAATTTTGGTGCATTTAACCATATAACTGATTCTTACATGAAATAAAATGAAAAATCCATGAATCAATAAATAAATATCATGTGGAAGAAGGACTTACCTAACACAGGTATTGGATCTCTCCGCAACTTTAGTACAGATACTTACTTCTTTGAACACTTCTCGGAAATGTTATAATTATGAAACAAAATTGCACTGTTACTTTTTTACTTTAATCTAGTGTGAAAACATTTGGTAATTGAAACATTTACACTTTTGAACGTTTAGTTAACAAAGCTAAGTAATTTACCAAAAATTATAAACGTAATACTGATTGTGGAATGGGGATCGTTTCTGGTCAAAGACACATCTTTTAGAAGTTATTACTTTTCTGAAATTGTATAACATTTCGATAGCTTTAGCCCCATAAAATGTCTTTAGCAATAATGTATTTAGGAACTATCCAATATAATGCTTACAGTGATTAGAAGTCACCTCTTTTAATGGTTTTGATCTACTGGTTGCCACATAGAAAAAGGCACCCTCACGAGAACGGTGGCTTGATCAAAGAGGAAATCTCATTATGGGACTATCCTGAAATAAATTATTTTACTGCATGATTCGTATAACATTATGTATGATCCAGTATTACCAACATTACAGCTCTGTTGTATATATTTTATTTTTTCGGGTTGAAATTTAATCAGTCTTCATTACGTTGATTACGGAGAACAATTACTATAATTTAAACATCAAGTACACTTACCAGATCAATGATATAATGTAAGACTAACGATAGTATTAACTAAAATAATATCCATTTAATCTCTATTTAAATTCTACTTACATATTGTTTCAATATTTTCCAATTATTTCTCCTTCCAAACTCACTTTTGCGTTTATACTTGTATGTGGCAGAAATTTCCACAGGTAGAAATACATGGTTTTACTATTAAGTAAAAACAAAACAACTATCCAAAAGTGTTTTCAATTGGAGACGAACAACTCGATGAGATATAATAAGAGAACCTAACGTTTGAACATTACTATATATACTTGAGTTAATTACGTAATTTAATAAATTTCCATTCATTAATTTATAATTTAAACTCTAAGGTCAAATTATAAAGAATCTGCGTATTTTTTATTGTAATGGTTTTAAATATTAAGAATGTTTTAAATGATACATACATATTGTTACAATTCCAAATTTAAGATTAAATCCTTTAAAACCTTTGAAAATGATATAATTTTGCACCACAATGAACCATGTTTGACATTTTAGAGATAACTTACAAAGAAACAATAAAATTGAGTTGAGCACGTAGGATAAGCGAGATCCTAAATGCCTACCGATTTACCCAGAGTGAGTACAAAATAAGGAGAGAGGAGAGGGATAACTTGAGAAGAAAGTAAACTGTCAATATATAAATTTTGTCTATGAAACCTTTGCTGCACTTAGAATGAAGCCTAACTTGTTACTCACACAACAATAATGTAAAAATACAGTTTTAATCCAACTAATGAAATGTAAGTATAATCAGAGTAGATATAAAAATAATTGGTCCTTTACTAAACTCTGATAAAGGACAGAGGACGAGATTAACAAGAGATGTCTGACCCTCTTTATCCCTGTCACAATCAGCAGTGTCAGGGTTAAAACCGAAGTTTGTGTCAATTTGGACCTCTGGTCTAAGGTTAATGGTAAACTATCATTTGTTTTAAACTTTTACGCTGATTACAATTGAAAAATTCATGAATACGGTGTAAAAATGTAAGTTAATCTGCATTGTTTTGGTGTTGATCTTTGGAAAATTTAAGTAGATCTATGACGAATATTTTGTGTTACGTACTTTTTTTAAGTAATTTTCTATTATTCAACAATAACTCAAATAGCATGAACGAGCATATTGTTTAACTGGCAAATATTAATCGTGCAAAACATACGTTTTGAGTGTCCATAATTTATTGTATAAAACTTTACTATTTCATTTTTCAATTCAAAGTAAATAAAAAACGTTATCTCTAACGTACGGCCCTACATTGATTGATTTGTGTTTAGTGTATATTTGTACTTATGGGGTTGAATTCATATCTCTGTACTTAATAAAGGTGTAAAGTTACAACTTTGCAAAATATTTAGAACCTTTATAGAAACAATGTTTTAACAAATATTATATCAGGTATAACAATGGTGGACATTCAAGATGTTTAAACTGTAATAACCCAAAAACAGGAGATGTCATAAGGTGTATTTAATTAAATTTTCCTAACTTTAGATGATATATTGATATAAAACTTAGTGAGCTACAAGAAATAATAACTGAATAATAATGATGTAATAAGCATAATATAAAAAGAAAAAATTGTTGATTCAAAATGCTTTGAAACCGCTGAAAGTTTTTGTGATGAATGGGCTGCATCTTCTAGAATCAGTTTTTAATGTATAGTTTCTCTTTAAAAACCACAAATACAGGATATATTCTCAAACACAGACCTTCTGATTTGTTGCACTGATTTGTTGTAATATAAGCATTAAATGTTTTTTCTTTACTGTGCAAAAGTTAGGGCTAGGAAGCACTTTGTAACACTTATCGTGAGATCAACCTGCTTAAAGGTAACTTCTAAATTACCACGAATAACCTGGTAGGCGGGCCGGTTGCAAGGACAGGTTCGGACAGCGGTTACCCATGTAAGCGACAGCCAAGGTCAAAGTAAGCAAGGCGGGTAATAGCTGTGTTGAAGCTTTCCGTAACAGATTGATATAATGAAAAATCAATGTAAAGAATAGGCTATATAAAAGTTTATCTCAGGATATACAGAGATATAATACGATATCTGAAGGAATTATAAAACATTTCTTAGTTCACTAACAACACATGCCACAACAAGGCCTCGATGAGGTTCAATGTAGAACTTCATGTCCATATCTCATTTCTATATTGATAGATAAATAGACCCACAAGTTTACCTCAAAAACGAAATTTTTACGACAGAAGGAAATTTGTGTCAATATACTAGTAATAGGCTTTAATGTCGCTCATATAAATACCATGGTTTGACATGCAACTTCACATGACTAATTCTTACTTATGTAAATATTAAGATAGCCTACATGCAAAATGTTTCAATATGTTTTAAAATATCTTCCCTTAACTTCACATATGTCTTGTTTAAGATGGGTTTTATGGCAAATTTTTTAAGTATACCCAAAAATACTCTACAACGCTATATTGGTATAGTTCGGATCATTAGGTTACAAGCGTTAATTAATATGTGACTGGTCAAAATATTCTATGCGTATATTAACTGAGTTTGTTCGCAGATTTGTTTTTAGTGATATTTTGTTGTTGCGTTCATGTTTATTCATTATGCTAGTTGTAAAATTAATATTCGCTAAGGCACAGCTCAAATTCATGGAGTGACAATCGAATTCATCGATCTTCATATATAAATAAAACTGTATGTATAGTTTGAGATCTGTAGGTCGTTTCGTTATCGAAATCTCGTGCAGACAAACAGACAAACAGATGAACAGAAGAGGAATTTTTCCCACCCCACGAGTGATAGGAATCATTAACGCCAGGAAATCACCGTTTATTTTTAATGTAGCATACAAAGAATAATGTAGCAATGACAAAACAGCATAATGCGTTGTCAATTATTTATTTTTACAAATTTGAGCTTGTAAAAGTTCCATTTTAAAATTTACCAAACTAAATAGTTTGTTCGTTCAAAGAAACCGTTTCACTTCGTAAAAATTAAGTAGTTGTTACTTGAAAATATCCCAATCTCCCAACCCATCAAATATTTTTACCACAATCTTCCTTTAACACTAAAAAGAGCCTAATGGAGGATACTCAGCGCGGCCTGAATAATCGTTATGTTTAATGAAACTATTGTATTTTTATACGCTATGCTTAGCTCAAAGTTTTTATTTATAGCTTTATTATCCCGTTATGGGTTTACAAAATTCAATCGCTCCTTAAATGGTCTCAAACTGGTTTTCAGTTATTTGAGATGGCTGATACCAGGCTTTATGGCCATTTAATGTAAGATCTATGTTAACGATGGCGTATGTATGATTTTTTTAAATTTATGTATTACTTATGTAAAAGTATAAGACGTTAATTATTTTCTATTTGAATACAGTTTTAGTTACGGTAAATTCTAAATTGTAATCCTATGAACTTATTTAAACACATTTTTATTTCTTATTTGAGTTTAATTCTACTTAAGGTGACAATTCTGATGACTAATGATTAGATATTTATTTGTGTATAATGGTTTTCTGTAAACGGTATGCAGTACATTTAAAATTCATTTACTTGGGATTATGAAGACTAATAATAAAATGTATTATTAGTTATTATTTAATAACTTTTGTATTCAACTTCAATGGTAACTCTTAACTTTAGTTCTAAAATATTACGTAAGATCTTGTAAAAGTTTTGTATTATTCTACGTCATTAAAGCTGTATAATAAATAAGTAAGAAAAACAATTAAGAAATTGAATTGGACAATCAAAACGTTGGCATTTAGTGCTAAATAAATCGTATTTACTGTTGATTAATTTATATCTAGCGAATTAATATTAACAACCCCTAATATTAACAACCCCTAATATTAACATGATAAACAGAGATCCATCACTAGATTTTTTTGTTTTGTTTCAGCAGCTTTTAACTGAAGAGCGCTCTTCAAATCAAGGCCTGAATGTTTCTAAACACTAATTCTTTAAGAGATATAACAAAGCAATGTAAAAGGATCACTAAGAGTATAGCTGATAAGTATTTGTAACTATTAAAAAAGCATACCCATATTTAATGTCTTTGTGTATGCTAACGTCTAAAACAGTCATTATGATATTTAAATGTTATTAATTACCTTATAATTATTCAACTATAAGTGTTTGTTTAACTATTCATTGCCAATTAAAATTCAATAGACAGAGTTATTATTGAAAATGTTCTAACTCACTCAGCTCGTAAATTTCCAATTCTTTATCATTACTACAACGGCTGTGAATTTTGCTAAACATTGTTTTTGTTTTCTTTTGTTTTTTTTTTCAAATAAAACAATATACATTTAAAAAATTTATTTTTTATTTTGGCAATTGAAAATTTGAAACAGCCTTATGACTTTCAAAAGTGAGATCGAAATTCATAAAGTGCAACTTCGTATATTTGTTCTTAAGAGTGTTTGAAGGCGTTTGATAAGATTAGCTACATTGGACTGAAAGTTTTTGGAAAGTAATTGACGCCTTTTTAGTATCATTATTAAAAAGTTATTGGTGTTTTTCATTTATTGCCAAAAGTACCTGGTAAATACTAGATATCTAGTATTTGAGACTGACTTAACAAATTCACTATTACAACAAGCCGCCGCGCCGTGGGGAAAAGAAAACATTGTCTCCGGTTTGTAGGATTTTAAACCCTATTCATACCAGTTCATATAAGAACGAACTTTTAAATCCTAAAATAAGGCACATAAGGTATCGAAACAACGAAATAGCTTGATAATAGTCCTCCCCTGTAAAAGAAGATTTATTTTCCTTTAGTAGTGAGAGTTGGAAGGGGTAAGATAACAATTCCATCCGGCTTATGTGTGAGCTACATGGATTGTATAGCCTATTATTGTGGGATCCAGGCCTTCTCATTGTTTATTTCATTTCTGTTTCCTGTATTCCCATTTTTTATTTATATATTGTGGGGAATGTGGACACATTTTCAATAAACCAATAAAGAACAGACACACTTAAATTAATGGATAGTAATATACCTACCTGAATTACCTGTCAATGGCCACCTGATGTAAAAATATTAATTACCTTTATTTGCTATACGTCACTTTTAATTAGAGAATTGCTACTGAAATATAAATCCAATTATATGAAATAAGTGCATAACTTATTATGGAGTGTAATACATGAATTGAATTAATGATTATTGTTAGACTGTTATTGCAGTTAGTTTTAAATAAAATATATATTAGCATGAAGTTAAATATTATTAAGATAAATGTAGAGGGTTCAATAATTTTTTGAAATTGAATTATTCTTTTATTTATTTTCAACATTTATTTGCAACACTGACACAAAAGACTTGTTTTGATATTGAATTAGTTGTTTGACAATTAAATATTGGTAACTATTATAAATTAATATGTGTAGCACGATTAAAGAATCATCAATTATAATTATATTTCAGCTTAACTGGATAATATACGTGATTATTTAATATTATATTAATAAATTGCTGTTTTCGCTTATTTTTATATGACCTATTGATATAATATTATGTTTAATATTTTTACGCAAAGCTTAAATATTTTATATTGAAATATTGCTTGGAGTTTTAAAGTTATTCAATTTACTAGTACAGTAGGGGCTCATACTCCGAATATAAATATCATATATTTTACTAATAATTGAATCGTTTGACCTCAACGTAAATAGATTTGTAAGTAACAACTTACCTATATACATTATATATATATATATACACATATGTGTGTGTGTGTGTGTGTGTGTGTGTGTGTGTGTGTGTGTGTGTGTGTGTGTGTGTGTGTGTGTGTGTGTGTTTAATTATATGTTTTAATATTGCAAGTGTTGTGCATACTTTAATATTAAAACATTTAAAGGAATATCACCACATAAATTTTGAATCATCAAGTGTATTTTTTTAAGAATTTCCTATACTAAAAGAAACAATATTGAAAGTGCATATATTAGTAAAAGAAGAAATCCATTCAATAACTATGAATTGCAAACCATTCAATTTTTCCACATAATACTTTTATAATTGATTTGTTTTGGCCTTTATTAATAGTTTTAAATTTTATTCTATTTTACTACTATTCTATTATACTAACTATTTTATCATATTATTTTCTATTTTATACACATGTTTTTTGTTGACAAAACAGATGTTGCCTTAATCAACAAAAGCGCTTTTAATAATAAATTAAATTGTGGATGAAATAAAAATGACTGTTATATGGATGCCACGAAAAGTGTCCAACAGTTACGAACCATATCAATATTGACAGCTATATCCAACAGTTTGTAAAATTTCGGCTTGCGCCAAATAGTATATTATATAAAGCATAAAAATATGTTACCAAACAGACAGTCTAGGTTTATAAAAAACACAGCAATGTACTGCAATAGTAAATATATTTAATGATTTAATAGATGCAAATTATGTGGGACAATGTTGCTCTTTAATGTTATTGAATTATTTCAAATCGTTTGACTCAAATTGTAATAAATTACGGACTGCAAAAATGAATTTCCAAGGGTTTGGCAACAATTCATGAGAGGGTCACGTTCTATTTAGATAGCAGTTTACACGTTACAGAAGTGTGAGATGAAACTTAAGCTGCACTAGCAAAATATTATGGAGTTCCTCTAGGAAGCTCTCCTTAAAAGCTAGCTACAATTTCGCTTAGACTCTTATGGTCTTAACCATGAAGACCGAAATAACAAATGCCTTAAATATCCCTGAAATTACGTCTGAAAAATACTATAGTAATTGTGATATTCTAAGCATTTTCACTTACAAGTATTTAAATTTTAGTTTTGTAAATAGCGAGCGATGCCGCGGGTAACTGATATTCTATTGTAAAATTAAACATTGTTTCTACTATATATTTAGTACAAAACTGTATTCTATCATATTTTTCAATGTACTTCAGACAACTTCATTTAAAATAATATTTATAAAATTGTATTTTACTCCGTATATTTAATTAATTTTACTTAAAGTTAAAATAAATATATCGAAGCCTCAGATATGAGTTAAAGAACCAGTTTGTGAAAGATTGTGCCACAAACTCAGTGAGAGTAAGATTTACGAGGTATTATTTCACTTTGAGAACAACACGTATTTAATCAACATCATTGTAACTCTTAAGTCTTTAGACAGAACCTTAATCATTTCTAAATTCTCATTTTTCACTCCGGTGAACACTCTCTTGATATACATGTTAACAAAGTTTACATTGCTTTCACGTATGAATCTTTGTTTTGTTAAAACGTTCTTTATTAACATTCTCATAACTTTAGGTTTTTGATATTCTAACTCAAATAACAATTACTTAAATACGTATAATATTTGGTAAGAAATCAACATAAAAATATATAAAATTAACATATTTAGTAGTTAATTTATGTCAATATATACATTTAAAATTGATATAGGATGTCGTAATCAATTAGGAACAAACAGCTGTGAACCGTGGATTTTATATTATCCTATATGCAATAAACATATTTAACGATTTAAGTAGACTATGAATAAATATAACCTTATTGCCTTTGAGTAGTATCTAACGAAAGTCTCACCACAACTTCACAAAACATGATCAAAAAGGCTAAGACCACCCCTGTTCAAAAGCTTATTATATGTGGTTGATCTGAGTACTATCACAATCTTAACTGTGAGACTGTTATACATAAATTAGAGAGGTAGTGAACTTAAAACCTTTTTAGCACAGTAACTTTTTATTCGTACGGGATTATGGCTATATTCTTCATTATTGGTAAAAAGTAAACTTATCTATTGCACTTGAAGTATCATAACCGGAAAGTAATTACCGAAGTAAGTATTGTTAACCTATATATTTAATTATTGTCTTTGTAAAACCCAACTGTGACAGCGTAAAAAGTTTGAGTTCTTTATTGTCGCAAACAGGAAATTTCTACTTATGGCGTTGAAAATATACTAGAACAGAAAATATATACAATAGACGTAGATTGCAAGGGCCGTAAGTAGATGGTTTCTGACTGAACCTTTTAAGTTATATGTTTTCTTTGTCAAGGCCTGGGGGCAGGAAACAACTGTGCTGTCAGAAACTGAATTGAATAGAACCGGAAATGTATAACCCTCACAATAGTTAAAGAAAGATGAATCAGTGAAATTTTTATAAAAATTGATATATCCTACCCATGTACACTGAAATAATAAATACAATATATATGCCTCCCTCATGTTTGAAGACTAGCACAGAGAACTATAATATTGTCTTAGATTCTTTCACTAAGAATGTTATACCATATTTTGAAAATTGCGTACGAAGCGGCTAGTAACAGCTAGATATATGTAAAAGTATGTTTAAGTTCATATTCAAATTACAGTGGAACAAACAAACCTTACATACCTGTACTTTAAAAAACCTAGTTGACTACACAATTTAGTAGTACAAGGATTCTTTCTTTGTTGTCCATGGTTTTCGTAAGCTTCAAAGAAGGTTTAGTCTTACTGTCATAACTGATTATTATTTACTCTGAGATTTTATAAACATTTCTATCAATCCACTTTAATAAGCATAAACTAGTTTTTCACCTGTAGTACACATATCTCGAGATTTCGTTGTAGGTAAGATAATGTAACCTGGTAAAAAGGGGCAAAATGCTAGGAGGTTAGTAAAATAAGACAACATAGTAAAATCATAAATTTAATACAAATGATATAGCTTGAAAAAGGAAATAGAACAACTCAGTGGATGTTATAACAACGAGGTAAAGTACACCAAACAACATATCACGTATGATGTCTCACTGTAGTTGCAGAGAATGCCAAGTATATATCACATTTAATCATGCAAACATGATGGATATACTCGGAATGAAAATACATTTTTACTGGTAGACAGAAGAGAAACTCTACCAATCCTGAGCGATAGATTTATTTTTAATCTTTTCCTATTGAATGACAGGCACTTTCATCGAACTCATATTGTTCTAAGTATAAATTATTTTTTTCAAATTTAATGTCTGCAGATAAAATCGTTCCTAATATATCGTGCGGATAGTTAAGCTTTTCGTATCTTGAGAAATTCCATAGAGAGACATAAAAATTAATTAATTAAAATTATGAATAACTGATTTATAGCTTATAATATGATTGCTCACATTGAGGTTCTTAGAAAATAGCCAACAGTAAAAAAATTGTAATAAACAGTATCTTTAGATTTTTTTAGTTTTTTGTATATATGATTTTTAGGCTTACCTAAGTACCTCTACTAGATGTTATTGTTGTAAACTTGAGAAAATATACTGGTTTTTATTATATTTAAAGTTAAAAGATTTTAATAAGTGACATGTTGAAAATATTAAAGATAATATCATACTTAATTTTACAGTATGTACCTGTACTTACTTTTGAAAAATTATTTACTAAAACATTTGATCCAGATTTTTTTTGCATTTAATTTATAATTTTGTAAGGTAATTCAGACCAGATATGGAAGTAAGTAAGAGAAACCCATACGTTAATAGTAAAATATTCTTTGTTTTACGAATCCAGTGAGTTTCTGGTAACAGAGTATAGTTTTTGTTACTAGTCATAAAGTCGTATTATCTAGAAGTTTCTTTTGTAATATGCTATACATCATACTAACAGTATTTTTTTGAGATTATAATACCATTTCAAGATATATATATATATATATATATATTTTTTTTTTTTTTTTTGACTAAATTAGAGTTTGGAATATCCATTGGCGACAAGCAAATAAAAGAAACCGTGGACATCTCTTGCAGTGAACATAATCGCCTCTAAAATAATATATTCGTACATAATGTATAAAAATTTTAATACTTTTAAAAACTGGAATAATACAAGACAAATAAACATTAAAGATATATATTTAACTTCACTCTGTTACCTCCTAAGATATTTGTAAGAATGACACTGATTATCGCGAAGTGGAACAGATCTGTTTATAGTAAAAACGCAAACTGTGTTTACAAGGCGAGTAGCGATCACACAAAACAAACATTCTCTGTCAGGAAGTGAAAGCTTTGTTATTCTGTTTGAGAGAATTTTTACGTCAATAAATAACGGAGATTTTCCTCCGTGATGTCTCAATAAGTAGAAGCCTAACAATATATTGCAGGGCTTATAATATTCATGATAGGAATGTAACACTTTTGTGATACTTTAACGTAAATGCAGAATGATGTGAGAACAGATTTTGCATGAAACTTATGACACTTGTGATTTATTAATTCTGTTCGAACAAGGTATTAAGTGTTGGGTGATGTATCATTATTATCCCATAATGGAACTTGTTATTTAGAGGTATTTGCATTTAGGGGTATGCAAGTCGAAAATCATATAAATTAAAGAAATAGTTGATATGCATGTGTTAATCTGACTGTCTATATTTAAAACAATATACAAGTCTAAACTTAAAACTATATAGAAAGTTAAAAAAACTGCCGCAAATGGGAATTAAATTAAAACGAGATACGTAGCTTTTTAATGTAAAGGGTGTTAAAGTTTCAAATTTTATAAAATATATTCACAAATATAAAATTAATCCACGTAACAGGTTGCATTCCGTAAAGGTTGGCCAATTATTAAATAACGATATAGCAATGATTTACACTTTTTTAAATGCATTTATATATTAAAAACAACTATGTTATTCTGTATAGAAAAGAGAGCATCCTCATAATATTGAATTAAATAAACCAGGCTTTAAAATAGACGATTTCAAATACTAGATATACTAGCTTTGAAATTGATATGAAATTCTAAAGTCAAATACATTGATGTTATTGCATTTATATGTAAAAAATATTATTTTACATAAAAGAGCAAAAGCATTTTGGGGTTTTTAATGACTTCTAAAAAATATTTAATCTCCATTTTAATCGTGTATAGATTATTTTAGTTCCTTATTACTAAATTTTAACTGTCATTCCGATTCTGGAGACGTTTTCGTTCCACAAGTTATGTATTTACCACATGTCGTTTAATTGCATATATCTAATTAAGCGCATCAAGATCCCAAATCAAATTCTAAACGTAAAATGATGACATTTTATACACACTCTGGTTCTTTCTACAAATCACTTCACGAATCTTACACCGGACAGTGAAACGACGTGAAATGTATGTTCGACTGATGACGTCAGTTATACACCAGTTCCCAACTCGAGCTCGAGGCAAATGGAGTGTAACTCAACATCTCAACTTTTTCTTTGCTGCCATAATTCATTATACATGTTTTCACCGAAAACTTCTTTTATATAGTTGCATACTGATACCCATAGCTTCATTGTGTCGGCAAAGAAGAATATGTAGTTACATTTTATGTAAGTATCATAAGTATGAATAAGTGTCTAAAGATTAGGAAAGTACAATCGTTTATTATGTAAAATTTTTAACAAAATCACATATGTTTTATTATACAACACATAATATCATTAACTCTTATTTATAAGAGTGCTCTTATCATTAAATTTTATTTAAAATTGGCCAAGATTTATCGAATCCTGTCTCTCGAGAAGCTGGAAGAAAAGTTATGTAAGGAGGCACAACATCTTGAAAATTAAAAAAACATACGCACTTAGGGTCTACCATACAAGTTGGGGTCAAGATTTATTTATAGCTCACTCTTGTGTTGAAGTAACTCTCTAGCTCACAGGAACTGTTATTAATTGAAAGCTGCTATGAACTCTAACTAAATAAACCCTAACAATATTTGAGTTAATTGTATCATGTAGAAATATATCCCGTAACAAATTTAATTTTTGGACTTAACATTTTTGGTCAAATTTCCTTTATACATAAATACGTAGATACATTATTATATTCTCAAACCTTAAAGGTACAACTGATGCTAGCTACGTTCGTATACAAGAACCTTTTGAAAAGACAACATTTTTGTTCCTCGAAAAATTCCCTAGATGATTATGATTTTTAATCACTTATAAGTGATTTTTCATAAACGATTTTTCCCCATTAGAACCGGCGAATGGCACGTTAAAAGAAGTTTGTACTAAAATGTATCCTCTAAAGAGGTTAAGTTAGCCAGCTTTGTACGCTATTTTGTTTTAATATCGCAGTAGTTTTACAACTTCCTCTCATTTCAACTATAACTCGTAAATTATAGTTGTTTGGTATGATTATAAAATTTTTAAGGGTATGGCCTATCCTTTTAATGCTAATGTATGAGACTTTGTGTACCTTTTTCTCAAGAACCTCTTGGCCTATCATAATCGGACTTTAGGGCAATATAATATTGGAAATATTTAACATATATTCCTTAAAAGTTAAGTATTTTTATGGCTATTGTGTACATTAGTAATTGAGAATACATTTATAATATTTTAGATATTGCAAAATGAACGTACTTATTCCGAATTATCTGGAAGGAATATTAATTTACTCAATCTCTTTACTATCTTATTCATACTCAAAACATTAAGTACTATACAACAAAGAAAAACTAACCAGTTAAAAGTATGTTAAAGTTTAAAAGCTACACATTTGGTGTACATGTACTGTATAAGTAAATGTGCTTAATACTTTGTATTAAAATATGCCGAATGTTTAATATCTTAGAAATAACTAGTTTTGAATATTGCAAGAAGCAATGTAATAATTGAAATATTTTAGTTTCCTAAATTAATTTGAAATATTAAATATTCTAAAGTATTACTAGGAAATTTCAATCACTAAGCTTTTATTTATTTTTTTACCTACTGTTATTGGTATTATTATAGCAGGCACCAATGACAGAGCATACATCATTTGGATGACCCTAAGCTTTAATAAAATGGAATCTCGATTGTCTTTAAGCTACTTAGTAAATGCCACGCATTCCAGAGCAGTGAAGAATAAGAGTATTCCTGTAATTAAGGATGCAGCGATAGGAACATTTATCGTGGGAAAAATATTTTGTACATATGAGAAATCTATCCAAAAATGAATATATTTATGAAGTGTAAACAAACTTCATAAAAATATACATTTTTTGATAGTATTTTTTTTTAATTCACCCAAGCTAAAAAAATAAGTAAAACTCGTTTTTTATATTATGAAGTACGCTATAATAGGTATTACTTACTAAGTTAAGTGTTATATACAGTGATAATGACGTCATGAATTGGAGACTGGCTATCATGTATACTACGCTATACAAATGTAGATTAACTTCAAAACCTTTTTTAAGTCTCAAGCGCTGTATTTCAAAGCTTATATTGAAATAGATTTTTTTGAAATGAAAACTTTATGAGATTTCACTATGAAAAATAAGTAAATTGATTAGTTCTTGTTACTCTCGTAATATTACTAGTTAATCAGTTTTCTTTTCGAAAGATATTATAGACTTTTTTTTATATTGCATATAAGCATATTATATATTATGAGAAGGCATCAAATTTAAATAGATACAATTTTAGATGTTACGACCATTTTAATTTGGATCAAAAACTTTTTTAAACTAGTTCTATTAATGAGAATTTTGAATTTAACACCCGCTCACTTAGTGAGGCGTCTGTAGCGTGAAACTGTCACAGACTTGACTCCTGGAATTTGCTGTAATGTTCGTCTTATGTGATAAAAATTGTCAGTGCTGAAGAACCTTGAATTGAACTCTGATTTGTTGCAACATCAGAAATATTTTGACTACAAACTGGCATCTAGAAGCAGCACAAAGGGGAAGGAACTGGAGCTGAACTCAACATTCACATTGAATCAACCCCTTCCCACCATAGCTAGGTGATGCGTAGAAATCTTCTATTACTATTAAATTAGAGAATTAGATATAGAAATAGAACATCACTCCTTACGTAAGTAGGTACTATACCGATTTTTAAACTTTGACGTTGGGTTCGTCTAAGTGGAACCAAATTTATTTCTAAAGGTTTGGAAATATTTATTTGTTATTCTTCTAAGTTATATTTGCCTGCTCTAAACAATAATTTTAAATTAAAAGACAAATAAACGCAAACCTTGTTTTGTTTGAAGGAACTGAATAGTACTGCGTTTCACCAAACCTACTCGTCACACCAAATTCTGAAAGAACCAATGTTTCATATTTGTGGAATGAGAATGAAATTTCACTTTAGGATACGTCATTTACCTAAAGGAGCATAATTAATTGGGACAAATTCACAAACAGTTGCGTCAACAGCGTGTCTCGTTAACATGCTCGTCTGAAATTCTCCTATGAGAAACATAATATTATTAATCATTGATGTTCGTCCTAGCAACCTGAACAACTTATTTATTGATAATACATAATGGAGAGAGTCACAGATACAATAATTTATTAGCCATAACGTATATCTTACACTAAATCGATAGAACTATAGCTTATATTATCGTTCAGTTGTTGTAATTTCAGCCATTCTTAGCAATTCTTACCATTAGAAAGTATATGGTACTTTTCCTTAGAAGAAAATTCGGTGACATCACTTCCCGGTAATGACCGTTTCAGTAAGTAGACCAGAATACGTTAATTAGAATACGTTTTACTTTTTCCTTCATGAGAGAAATTGATGAGATAATTTCATAAGTAATACTTATTCAGTCAATCTTAGTAAAACATATTTAAGACGTACAAATATGTAATACATTAAATTAAAAAATTCAAAGATAAAAATAATCATACAAATAATTAGTGATAACCATCCAATCTGATCCTAACGATACTTATCAATGACAGTACATGTGAAACCTCTCCACAATATTAATCAGGGAGATCATTGCTAAGTAAAAACTATTTCAGGCGTTCCCAGAAATCGTTCATTATAATTTGGCCTATAAATGGTAATGAGTATTTCTCAATAGATTTATTCATTACATTAATAAATTTCATTGGTTATTGAAAAAGGATTATTATTAAGTTACAAACATTTTACTTTTTAATTAAGTTATAAATTTATTTTAGCTAAGCATTTTCAGCTTTGATTGTACAAATTAAGTTTAATATTGAAAAAAACAAAGGTTTAAATGCGGTGCGTTTTGCAAAGAGACCGGATAATTATTCTAAAAGGGACATTCATTTCCATTTGTAAAATGAATGTAAAAACGCTGAATTACGAAGAAATATTTCTCCATTGTTAATTGCAACCCCGTGTGAAATTAAACATTCTTCACAGCAAAGGCTTCCCCAACAAAAACATTCCACTTTTGACAATATGCAAGGACGCAATTGAAAGAAAACTTTGCTGTATTTTATTTATTCTGTGTGGGTTTAGTACTTTATAAAGTTATAACATGAGTAATATGGTTGACATTAATACTATACTATTGGTGTATCCAACATGCTAAATTTAAAAACTTTGATATTTCAAGATTATCTATTATTTAAAAATCTTTTCATAGGCTATTAAAAAAAAATAATAAAATCTGTAATGAAATAATATATTGTAAACAACTGTGGCATTTAATAATATTATTCCAGTTTAATTCTCCAATTAAGAGGAAAATGTCACGCGTATATTTAATCTGCTCGTAACTTCTAGAAAAACATTGTCACAATCTTTGGGAAGCCCCTTGAAACATGTGAGAGGAAATCCTTTTTACATGTAATTATAACAGTGCATGTACGTCTCAGAGTTAAAATTCTCACCACTATAATTAGAAGAAAATTAGGGAAGAATGTAAGCATGTAATGGTCATGTCAGGAATTAATACAGTAAATTACTCACAAAAATTCTAATACTCCAAATGAGAACAGTTCTTCAACAAACTCACAATATAGATGCAAGATGTGGCCAATTAACTGTTAAAACACAAAAAATATCCAAAATAACCTTGATATTTGGATCATAAGAGTAAAATACAGAACATTTTAACTTCAATATAGTGGAGGATATTTAAAACGGCCTATATAAAAATTTAGATTTGGAAGGATGCATTACATTTAAATCAACCATGGACTTGTTTCAAATCTTAAGGTATTTTTTAGTTAAATGTTCCTCAAAATATTCCGAAAGGTTTCGTGCATATTAGAATGTATCGAGTTTAATAATTATTATATTGGAATAAATCATATAAAAAAATTAAAATATTTCTATACTATAACTATTAAAGTGACATCGACAGTTATGGTTATTTATTTTTGGTTATAATTTATGGTTATTGTTAAAGTCTTATTAACCCACTCATTAGAATAAAAGTACCACTATATGATGTAAATAGTCCTCATACGTTTTTTTTATAATTATTTTGTATGTAATCCTAAATAAGCATTTTTTCAGATTATAATGCCACTTCAAGATTGTAAACTAGTTTAAATTTTGACATTTTCATTGTATGTAGGCAACCACATATACCGGGAAAACACCTGTGAAATGAGTAAAAATGTCTCCAAGTGAGCGATTTTAATATGTAAAGAATTATATATTTTATAATTTTATATATATATTTATAATAATAATATATATATATATATAAATAACAATTAACAGAAAAAAATATTTATAAAACTCAAACATTTGTTCAAATCCTTTAAAAGCAGGATATTAATATTTAAGAGGGACATTTAAATAAGTTCTCTCGTACAAAAGTTTCAAGAATGAAACTGATTGTCACAAAGTGGAACAGATCTGTTTAGAGTAAAAACGCAGACTGTGTTTACAAGGCGAGTAGCGATCACACAAAACCAACATTCTCTGTCAGGAAGTGAAAGGTTTGTTATTCTGTTCGAGACAGTTTTTACGTCAGTAAATCTCTGATATTTGCTTCCATAATGTCTCAATAAGTAGAAGTTTAACATTTTTTCAGTTTCTTTAATAGGCGATGTATAAAAATAAAGCATTTAGGTTATATTTTTGTAAACACGGTATGTTTTCGGAACACACCTAAGTGGAAAGTGTATTCGATAAACGAGCTAAGTAAACTATGATCCTACTGAGGCTTTAATTTGTATTTTGTACTAGATGTTTAAGTGTTGAAAGGTGCACCATTATTGTTCCGTCTGTCACTCGCCTTTTAGGGGTATTCCCGTGTCCGATACGAAAAAATAGAAATACCTGATAAGCATGATTTAATCTGATTCTCTGTACCTAAAACGAAAGATTATCGCAAACCTTGGAACTCTATATAACAGATTCATGGAAATATCGCAATGTCTATAAAGTTAAATTAAATAGTTTGTTAATGTATAAAATTAAATTACTACACAAATTTAAAATTAAATACGATATATTTAACAAAACTTATTCTATTTACTGAACAATTACCATTCCAAAAAAGTTGGCTTCTTATGAACAAACGATGTAGCAAATATATAACCTTTTTAAATACTTTGATAAGTAATAATATAACTGTATTATACTTGGACTCTAGATATGTACTTAAAAACTCATACAGTATTTACAGTAGCCTACTACTATCCATGTTATATCATGTTGTCCATTTTTTGTTTGACATGTTGGTTTTTATGTTTAGCAAACAATGATTTACAAAATATCTAAGATTCGAGTTACGTAATGAGATTTGTTAGAATTAACATTGTTAAGGTTAACAATGTTTTGAGTGAAAATTTCAGTCCGTTACGTTCATCTGCTAGCGTCTGTCTATTTTCGTTGTTTAACACAACAAAATATCATTCCAACCTTAAGTGAGAACACGTTGTGTATTACCTTTTTATTTTAGGTTCTACTTGCCATAGTATATTTATAAGTTATTTACGTTTTTACCAATATTTATAAATTATATCAACTCAAATTATAAATGAACTAATATTTTTTCCATCAAAAAGTAAGCTTAGTTTGTAGAAGACGATAAATCTGTTACATAATAGCTGTTACATGTAGCTGTTACATAAATCTTAACATTTATGTCCAAAGGTTTATAACTATTTTGATAACCTATGATTTATTCTGATCATGGTATTCAAAAGCGCCAAAAATTATAATAGATAGTATTAATAGGAGAATGAATGTAATGATGACACTGGATAGAACGACCTCAGATATGGAAATTCCTCTGTATTGCATTGCGATAACGGAAAATCGGAAACCATATGTTATCCAGCATAGCCCTACGTCCCAGAGTTTATATATCAAACGCACGATATCACATTACTCTCAAATCCAGTGGACAATGATTCATAACGATCATCATTTAATGAACGATAAGTTTAACATAAAAAACAGGGATATTGTTATTTCCGGAGCAACCTAAGCAGTCAACTGCACATTGCGTGTGCAATACTAATTTTGAAACTCGTTAACGAAATCCTAATTGCACGGAAATGATGATCACTGAATGAATCCGCGTCGATTCGTGAGTATTGAAACATGTGTATTTTAGAACCAGTAATTTCAATAATGTTTATGGCATTCACTTTCCATCGCGTACGACCATTTCGTGACAAATGCACATTATTGCTTTATGCTGAAATTATTTCTATGACACACATAGACATAAAACATAGACACGATAACTTACAATTAATCAAAATAAAAAACTATCTATTTCTAATTTACTTAACTATATTCCATATTTTCACATTAAATTATCATTATTATCTACGAGATTTTATGACATTTTTATATAATCTACACATAATATTTGAAGGGTTGATACATTTTTAAAAATAGGTATATATCAATCAAATTATTTGGATAGCTTAACTTGTTTCTTTAAATACAAAATTATAAAACGAGACATTTATAGTAATACTAGCTGTTACCCGCTGCTTTTGCACGCAATATTTAGAACCTAAGTCCTTGTATTAATTAGCAAATGCAATTATGATGTAATATGATGTATTCATGTAAAAATTTAAAAACGTAAGTAGGATACATTAGGTAGATGTTATTTAAGTTCATGGTCAGAGTTTAACTTAATTATTATATCACTTACCTACTATGTCGCAGTTTAGCTTGCCATATTGCCTAGATCAAAAATACTATATACGTTTTGATTATCTAGTTCTCGGAAATCTATTTTGGTAAAAATCGTGTTGACATAGTTGAGTTTGCCTTTTCCTGATGAAGAAAATACACACATAGGTAGGACTGAAAAGTCTATTACGACCTAAGGGGGAAGTCCTAACTACTTCTTATGTACTTTCGGTATGAGGGGGAAATCCTTATTAAGGCTATGCAACATTCCAAAATATCGTTATTTTATACTATCTGCATTACACTACCGATCAAGGCACTGTTTACTTATTATTGATAAAATTTAAATATAAACAGATATTTCAGAATGTTGATCGAACTATAGCAGTCAACGGCTGTTTAGTGCCAGTTTAATTTGAATCATGAAACGTAAAAACTAAAATTTTTCTGAATTCCAAAATATTCTAGGTAAATTTTGTTAACTTGTTCTTCATAAAAATTTTCCTCGGATTTCAATGGACAGTTTACAAAAATGATTATCCGAAATGGTCCACCCGTTATCGAGATACCAACACATTTTGCGATTAATTTTTATTTATAAAAATTCAAAAAACACCACATATTACACGGTTTTTGGAGGTAGAAGATTTGTAATACTTTAATTTCAATGAATTTAAACCAAAGTCCTGTACGGGTGTATGCGAAATATTAACAAGGTGTATGTGAAAAAACGGTGATTGCTTTCTTATTAGAAAACTTAATTGTTTAAGACTCAAAAATACTTTAAAAATCACTTTAAATACATATTGTTAGTCGGCTAGTTTTTGGTGTACAGATGTCAACACAACTATAGGAATAATATGTATGTTCTATAATGAAGTTTAAAGTGCTTTATGACTTTCATATTCAACCTTAATTCTAAAAAAGAAACTAGAGAGAACAAAAATTCTAGAAACACTTTTTTATAGCAATTTCAAGTAAGGATTAAAAGCCATTTTCTCTTCTTACACTTTTTTTTGTTCTATTCCTCACCTCGTCTAAAATTAGAGCTAATTTTACTGATTTTTAATGTTTGAAATCCTTGTCGCACGCAGCATATGGTGAAATGAGATTGAATTTGGCATATATTAAGATATTAATAGACTTGTAAGATAATATTTTTTAATA
The DNA here is from genome assembly GCF_021130785.1 of Homalodisca vitripennis. Taxonomy (NCBI): domain Eukaryota; kingdom Metazoa; phylum Arthropoda; class Insecta; order Hemiptera; family Cicadellidae; genus Homalodisca; species Homalodisca vitripennis. The sequence continues at coordinate 22,248 of NW_025778475.1, read as the reverse complement.
TATACTGAATAAGACAGTAATATTAAAAAAATCTTGTGTAAAATATGACAATGCCTTTTAAATTTATGAGTTCCCTCAACTCCAGATGTCACGAAATATTCATTCTCTCACCTGTTGGAACATCATACATCAGAACTAATGGATTGCTACCCACTACATCTAGACATCTCTGAGGCCTGTTCTTGTCTGTACGCTGGTTCCATCAAGGTGATGGCCACAAAGTTTTATGAATGATTCAACAGTCGCTGTCAAAGTTGTATTCGTAGTAGTGTATCACGTAACAATACTAGGCCTACTATTAAAAATATGAAAATGTACCTCAAATTTGGAGTAAACATATATTAATTTTTATTGGATTAATAAATAATAATTTTGCAGTGTTTATAATTACATAATTTTACACCTCTTAATTTCTTTTTTAGTATCTAGTATTTTTATTTTGTCAAATATATAATGATTTAAAAGTATATAATAGTAGAATATATATATTATCTCATAACATGACGTGTACAATCACCGGAAAATATAAGTGGATTTTAAACATTATAGGAACTCTATAAACAGTTTTACATCGTTATGTATACCAAAATTCTAAACACTGAGATTTACAAAAAATGGGAACATTCAATTGCACTATACTAATATCGCAACAATAGTTTTATAGAGCATATGAAATATAATACGAAATTAACACTATGTTAACAGAAATAAGTTTTCACTATAAAATATTGTATTATTAAATTGCAGCTTATGCATAAAGTTTAAAATTAAAATAATAAAGTAGAAAGTCCATTTAACAACTTGGAAACAACAATAGATCTCAACGCGCTCTTTCGTTGTAGTAGCCTTTCTACCACACGGGAACTTTTATTTTAAAACACTATTGCCAAACATAAATAAATGAAGAAACGAACTAACAATTTTATATAATAACTCGATGAAGATTTAATTTGAAGAATTAATTTTAATTGGGAATCAAACCTCAATTCTATGTAGACTAGAATTACCTTATAACACATGGCTAACAATGGACGTTGGCTAAGCGCCATTAAGGCCTATGACTCAGTAAGCGAACACAATTTATCTTTGTTGCTGGGGGATGTAAATATTTCTCTCCTTTATGATTGTCTCTCTGTCCGCAGATTTGAATGAGCTATAGACATTTGTCCTTGCTACCTTAAGCGACATGTGGTATGGCGTACCCCTACTTTGTTTATCGTAGACTGTAATTCTATTGATATGAATGCGTAATTCATATACAATAAATTTAAAATTAATTAAAGGATGTTATTAAAATGGTTAAAATTTTATAAAATCTGATATTAGTATTTTTCGTTTTTGCTTTACTCTTTAGTAGTTTAGTACGATTTAGCTATAGCATTTAAATAACAGCTTATTTGACTGACTATAAGAAACGTAGATTTTAAACTTTAACGATCTTAAAAATGTATAATAAATATAAGTAGTAAATTCTGCATGTTTTTAAAATTTTTGTATTCAACTTGAATTATTTTCTTTTATTAAACTTTGTATAAGTTTAACACTAGGTTTAGGCTTATATTTAAATATTCTGAGAAATTCCTCGCGAGAGTCATCTGAATCAAGCGACGGATTTTTGTTTGTATTCATACTAAGTATTAATATTTTGGTTTAACCATATACCACGAGGAAAATGACATAACAAGAGTTTGTTCCTAATTAATGCAATCATAGGGACTTTCTGGTTACATTAGTAGTATATTTAGCTTATTTTTGTAAAACTATAATTTTGTACACTATAAAGAAACATTTTGATCTGGATGATCGAAATTCGCATATTTTAAAAAGAATTGAATGTCCATGAATATGTTTAGACGAGTTATTATTGTAAGTTGGCATAATCTTTTTTGTGAATTGCATTCAAATAAATAATATACATATCTTCTAACAATTCCTTTAAATAATGTAAAAACCAAAAATACGTAAATTATATTTTTTGATAATATACGATGATGCTGTGTTATTTCCTTTAAAAGGTTTAAACTACTTTATTCAGTTATTATCAATTTTTACCTGTGTAGCATAAAATTTGGTTATGCTTTATTGACCACAATATTGTAAACAAAAGTGCGTCATTAACAAGTTTGGAATAGAAACGTTGCGTTGCATAAATTAATTCAGAGTTTCTCTCAGTGAAATCAGCGCTAATGGAAAGTTCCATCAGTGGGGATTTGCTTTTCCTTGTTGATTTTTAGGACAAATAATAAAAATAGAGATTTTGACGGGTACTGGAAATAATTACTACATATTGAACTTTAATGGTAGTACCGTCTCATCTGAAAATAGGGGTGTTTTATAATATGTAGTTATGTATGAAAAATTATGAATATATCATCCATGTTCTATTGATAACTTAAAAGATATGTTAGACATATAAGTTTTTACTAAGACCGACTTCTTCTATATAAATAATAACACAAAATCTGGAAGTGTGTAATATGACAATACATTGTCATTTTTTAACGTATCACTTGAAACAGAATTTTGCTTCTGGTTTTTATATTTCCGACTATACATCAGCCGAAGACATTGTTTATTATATTTGTATGTCTTCACATTAAACATTCTTCACCTAAATCAGAAACTGAGTTGTGTAATTCACAGTGTTTTAACGTGTACATGTGAATGCATGTTCACGCACTTTTTATTTTGATGCAACCTTAGGTGGTTATATATACAGGGTGTACATAAAGTCCTGCACGGGTATAATATTTTCTGAACGATAACAGATAAATAAACAAGATTTGGTACATCAATACTACACCTAAAAATCTACTTTTTGAAGGAAACTATTAGGATGTTTTTCAGTAATATCATGGGGACGTCCCACAAGGAGTCAGAAGGAAATCTTAAATAGGAGCATAGGTCAATATGGACATCATTTTAAAGGGCTTATTTAGCAGAGTTTAATGCCGCAAACCGCACCTCAAAAAGATTGATCCAGTACAAAATGGCGGCTTTTCAATGGTTTTACTTGGTTACATTTTATTAGTAGCCATAACCCCAGTAAAGCAAAACTGCAACCAAAAGAATACTGCAGCTAACTACTACATTATGCTTGTCAGTTGTACAGAAGTGAATTATGACATTAGTTATCCTCAAGGGTTACAAATTTTGTCCTAATATATTGATAACGGGGAAAACCTGATAACAGGAACAATTAGAAATCTCACTTACCTATGACGATCGGAAACACTTCCTGTTTCCATAAAGTGGTGAACAGTTCTCCCTACAGTTGTTCTAGAAATTGGCTGCCTCTCGTGAAAGTAGTCATTAAATAAATGGCATGCTTCCTCGTGTGATCGTCTTATATTTTCCCCAACCAACCATCATAAGAAGGGTTATACGTTCACGTTCGTCAAGCGACATAGTGTAGTTGAAGAACTACAAGCAATGCGACAAACTCTTTTGTACTAAAGCGCACTGATAAAATGGATGGACAGCACTACTAAAACAAGAAAACTAGAATAGCCTACTCTGATTAGACTGGCTAATAGGAAAGTCCTAACTGTGACCCAAAGATAAGACATTTCTAATTGTTACTGTTATCAGGTTTTCCCAATAACCTGATATATATATATACGTTAAAATCATACAACAATGTACAATGTGATATTTGATATGATTCATATCTTATAGATAAGTAAGATTTTTAATAAATGTATTCATATTAATAATTATTGGTTATACCACAATAAAATTGAAATTCGATTTATAATATGCTTTATTTATATTACAATTTATTATATTTATTAATGGATATTTATGTTTCCTACGTTTACAAATATTGGCCGTAGAACGACTAACAATTGAAATGAGAAAAAAGATTACGTTTATGAACTCTCATTGTAATATATTTGAGATATTTACAATAATACCAACGGCGGATAGTGGATTTTGTAAACTGTCACCTGTAACCACATCAGGCTCATCAATATGGACAGGTGCGATAATCATGTGCCAGCTTGTTACATAAATACACTGGACAATAATTAGTTATGTCCACATGTTGACATAAAACTGCAGCGCACGCACGTTGAGTCAAACATAGTTTGCGATAATAAGACTAGTTCACGATTATGAGGAATTAATTTTATTTCAAAACCTATTCTAGTTAAATAGCTGCCCCAAATGTTAGGTCGAAATGAAAAATTATTTTTATATTGTACCGATTGTATTAAATTGTAATTCTGGGGTAACTGGATTACCGGTGGAAGGAGTAGGCCCAGAAGAATGATAAGGACTGGACAGTACAAAAGAGGCTTCTATCAGCGAGGCGCGCATCGCAGATGGGAGTGTTTGATAACGAAATTGAGAGGTGGGGTGAGGTAGACGTGCCGTACCTCCCGTCTCAGTTGATCGGAAGTAGTAGTAACGAGAAGTCTTTGAAAGTCCTTAGAGATTTTTTTTTTTTTTTTGCTAATTGTCATCGAACCTTCGGGTAAGTGAACCTTCGGGTTGACTGGAGTCCAGTCAATATTCATTCTTAGTTATTTTGAATAATTTTGGGGAAAGAAATATTGTAAAAATTAAATTTAATGGGAATGTAGGAACTTGTCCTTTTGATCTGTGCAATACAAAACTTGTTGGTGCAGTGAGTACATGTATATAAAATGTTATGTAAAAATACTGAAAGAGTTTTGTGGTTGTTACAGATGCTTTGAGCAATATAAAAATTATAACACTGAAAACAAGAAATATTTAAAGTAAAGGACAGAAAATTAGTAACAAAATAAAATTGAATTTTGAAGATAAATTAAAGTGAATAATTACCAGATCAGATTAGAGTGTGAAAGTTTTGAGTTTTTGAAAATTTAATAAAAGACAAGCTGTAAGAACTTTGTACATTTTTGAGTGACGAATATATTACAAGTTTAAATTTAAAAGTTATCAAGAAGTTTTTATTTTAATTTTAAAACCAATAATGATTTTTAGGAAGAAGTTTTATTTTAGTTTTAACTTTATTTATTTCATAAGATTTTCTTTTCCTTTTTGAACTTTCACAAAAATTTAAATTTCAAAGCTAACCCCTCATGTGCCAGTAAAACGGTACAATATAATGGAATATCCAAATATGGTTTTAAATGTTATAACTAATGTATGAGAAAATAAAATTGTTTGGAAACACACTAGTTGATTTGGTACATTACCCGATGGAATAATTTTAATTGTACATGTATTGTAGTTTAATCCATTGGAATTTGAGGCGTGTTTTTCTTTTTGTAAACGACTGGTAAGTATGTCACGTACCTCCTACCATAGTTGTGCTTCAAACAAACAGGGGTTTCTTCCAGTGTTTTAAATTCTGTACGCATATATAATTATTTCATTAGGGTTAAAATATAATATTATCAAAAAAGTTCGAAAATCCAAGTACTTAATAAATCATCATTACCCAATTTACCTTTAAGAAATTGGGATAAATTGGCGTCGAGGTTAAAATTATGATAAATTATTGTACAAAATGGATTACACATTTTACAATCACTAAAACTTCTGTTCTTCCTAACACTCAATCCAAATAAATACTATTTCAATCAAATCCCATAATAGTTATGTACGATAGTAATACAAAAAACCATATGTTACGTTAGGTTAATGTTGCACGAAAACACAAAAATATTTAAAATGAGACTAAGGATAATACTTTATTTGTTACGTCTATAGCGCAAGAATATAGGTTAAGTAATACAGAAAAAATATTTAAAATGAGACTAAGGATAATACTTTATTTGTTACGTATATAGCGCAAGAATACAGGTTAATTAAGACAGTATGCAACGTAGAATTTGACCAAAATAATATATTATACGCTAGGTCAGTAACATGTAGACATTGTTTAAGTTAAATAATAAGTTAAATAGTAAGTCAAATAAAAGTAAAAATTAATTTTAAGAGATGAGTACTAAATAATAAACTCAAGCTATAAACCTTATGTTTGCAATTTAATAATCCGTATTCATTTATAAGGAATAATTAAAGTTAAGATATCAGCGCACCGTACGACTAAGCGTTGTGATCGTTAAATCGAAGACCAAGCTTCTTCTGGGAGTTTTACGCTAGTACGGCAAACGGCAAAAATGCCTTGACACGACCAATAAATGGGGTAATTAAGAGACCTAAGTAAATAAAAAAGTTAAAAATGAACCCTGCATCGTTTAAATATAAGAGACACGTAGCCTACAAAATATAGTGTAATCCAGGTATTTTTCATTTGTCTCATCAGGTACACAATCAAGTTATACTCTTAGCAAACAGTCAAAAACAGATTGAAAAGCACTCTTCACTGCAGCAAGTTAAATTTTCTTTCTAAAACATGACCTGTGTCCTTAAAAATACCTAACAAGTTCCTTTTTACTTAACTAACGTATCTTGCTTTGAGGTATCAATAATAATTAAAATATAAAGCTGTTTTATTGACTCTTTAGCGTAATGCAGGTACCTGAAGATGGAATCAATGATTCCGAAATGTACATAGTGTAATAAAAATAAAAAAGTTAAAAAGTGTTTAAAAGTTTATTTATATTATGTTAATTATATATATATATATATATATATATATATATATATATATATATATATATAAGTAGATAATGAATGTAAGCGTTCTAGCTCACTTTTGGGACAGACAGAAAATCAACGTAAAATAACTGTTTAAAGGACAATAAACTAATCTGTAACTCACGAATGAAAAATTAACCGAATCTATAGCCGTTTTACTGTTCATTGTAGGCTTCTAATTTCTAAGCTGTTTTAAATGAAAAAATCCAGAAATCTCAATGAAAAATCTATAAACGGAAATAATGAAAATTTGCTAACATTCGCTCAACAGAAAATAAGACGATTTTTACTGAATTTCTCTAATATCGTTCTTAATCACGTCATATGATAAAAATTTCTCAGAAACCACAACCACATAACAAATCGCGTTTGTAACAGCATTTTGAAAATCCCATATTGATAATTATATCGTTCTTTGAACTAGAAATATTTGTCTAAACTCTTTGTTGTATCAATGACATAAATAGGTCTATTCGCTAAAAATTCTTTAGGATTATAATACATTTCCATATTTTTGTAGTAAAACTTATCTTAAAATCTTGAATACATCCGATACATGATTCTGAAAAGACCACCGGAAATGTTTAAATTTTGTAATTCATCTGGATAATAAGAACCATTCAATTTTACTCTGATATTTTTCACATTCAAACTATCGAACTTTGAAGGATTTTTTTCTTGATTATTCTGTCTATCTGTTTGAAAACCAATGATAATGAACTTGGGATTGAAGGATATTTCTATAAATATTTGTGATATCGAACGAATAAGTTGTTCCGGAAATACCTTTTTGCTCAATACATTGCCAATCTAGAAAATTAAACGTGATGTTTTGAGATTTTATAATTTCATCAATCAACTGAATTTTACTCGTGGTTTTGTAATCAATCATCGGAACTCTAATGAAAAACTCGTTAATTGTAATTTTGCCATCAACAGGCATAACATTTCCAGTTGCAGTCTTCAGAATCACATCATCGTCTTCTGCTCTTATAAAACTTAGATAAAATCCTCCTTTATAGATCGGAATATGTAACAATTTTCAAAAAATCCTAAGCCGAAATGTGCTAAATCACCGACCGCTTCAAATTGTCCAAATTTAAAAGTTGATTCAAAACTGTTTAAAAATACATCACTTTTAGAATTAACAAATAGTTCCTTTAATTGTGCTTAATTGAACCACAGTTTTCGACTTCTTCTATCAATTTATTGTGTTTTTCTTACTTCAATCTTAGAAAATAAAAACGGTATAAAATTATCGATTAATCTAACATTATCAGTTCCAAGGATATGCTTGACCATCTTTGTTTTGTTAAAGTTCCCAGAAATATAAAACTGGAAGTTAGCTAAGACGAGCAAAAGTTATCTCCAAAATCAATATTTAAACTCAGTTTCTTTTATTCGGTTCATTCAAATGTTGTTTACTAATTGGATAGAAATTTTTACAACTCCGCCCTTTCAATATCACTAGCATACTTTCTGTAGTCCACCATTTAATAAGAGAAAATTTAAACATCATGTATAAGAAAGATATCATTTTTTCATCGATCTAATGTACGTTTTTATAAGAAAAGATATAAATTTTAGTAAAATAATTAAAAAGATTAGAGTCATTTTTAATGATCTAACTTCGTCATATTCGGGATTCTCTTCCTTAAATTTTGCGATCTCGGGTCAACATATTTCAATAAAATTTGCACAGGATAGTAACCGCTATCTATAATATTGTTCCAATCAACTGTATCTTTATTTTCATCCAAAAATTTTATACTCAAGTGTTGATAGAGACAAAGAACAGACATATGATCTTTTAATTGATAATGTATATTTTCTTGAATGAACTCTGGGGACAGATTTTGATATTTTGGCAATGTTATACCAATTCAATTTGTTTACGTATAATCTCATCATATCTTCGGATAATTCATATTTTTGAGAAATGTCATCCCAATGTATCTTTTTTCAAATCTCTTTCGTGTTGCATTATAAAAAGATCGAAAGCACTGTAATGTCCCGCCATCTCTATTTATTAAGAAAAAATTTCAAGTTTTTATAAATTGAATCTTTTTTGAGTTACATTCAGCACATTTTCCAGATATTCTCTTAACTCCGTTAATGTTTGCATAGTATTTTATATCGTTTGTTTCAGTTTTTTGCCTTACACCTCACACAATATATGAGCGCCATTTATTTAGGGAAAATTTATCGTGCATAAAACCCTACCGCGAATACCTATTTCAGTAAGATCTTCCTCCATATTATTAAGTTTTTTTTCTAATTTTTGAAAATTTGACAGCATAAAGAATCATTGTATTCAACAAATTTATGACCAATATTCTCAAAAAGTTTTCGTAGCATCTAAACTAAACTTATCAAAAGACTCTTTAAAATTAGTAAGTTTTTCATTAATTTCACCAACATCGTCTACTGATCTTCTATTTCTGGCTTCTAACTTGTCATAGACTTCTGTTGTAAAATCTTTAACATGCTGTTTATGATTCTCGTAATTTTGTTTTAGTTCATTAAACATTTTAATAGGATCTTCTAATTGAATCATTACAACAACATCAAATGGATTAATTCCTTTACCAACACCGCTAATTCTTTTTCCTTTAAAATCTAATGGCATTTTTAACATTCGGATCATGTAAATCAACAATATCGATGTTTTCCTATGATAATTTTAGAGGTTTTTAAAATTTGTTCTTTAACAACAACATCATGTTTTGTCAATACCAGGTCGAACACCGACAATTCTTTTCTTATTAGCCAAACTAACATAATTCTTTTCAACTTTGATACGCTTCAGTAATTTCATCAGCTTTTTCGATGTGAGACATTAAATTGGTAAATAATTTTTTTACACCATCATCAACTTCTTTTTCCAATGTTTTTATTTTATCAGCAACTTCATTTGAACTCATGAAATTTGCAAGTTTGCTATCATATTCTGCTTTAAAATCTTCAAATCTCGACAGCAAACATATCTGAATCTGGAAGGTTTTGTAATAAATTTTCTAACTTGTTATCAAACTCATTTCTCAAACTATCAAAAATTCAAACTATTATCTACATTTTGAATAATTTGTGTTCCAAATACGTCAAAAATATTTTGTGAATCCATATTTATTAAGTAATAATTTGTTAACAACTTCTTTAAAATCTTTACCAGTACTCAGTTCATTCAAAACAAAAACACATAAATGACCACAAATTGGGGGATCTTTATAGTCTTGAATCTGAGAATCATTGTAGTAGACGCTTGATTTTTTCAAATATTTAATCAATTCTATAGGTGGTTTGTCCTCAATTCTTCCATTACGAATCAAAATAACAGGCATTCTTATCATTTTTTATAATAACAAACCCAATGCGTTCCACTTCCCATAATCGAGTCTAAATTCACAATTCCACATTCAAATTTCTTAACTTTTTCGGGTAATGTATCTCTCATGAAAATTCCTCTAAAATGTTTAATATTTTTTGCAGATTTCTTCCCAATTCTCCGAATGTTAAGGGTTCAAATTTTTTTTAATGTTTGATTTCACGTAATTCAAAGTTTTTTCATCTAATCCAGATCCTGTAACATCTTCCAACTCTTTATCTAACCAATTTAAAATTTGTTTCGAACAATAGGAATCACATCTTTTTTAACGATTGGAGCAGCTTTACGAACATAAGGAACAACATTTTTAACAACTGGAATATTTTCTCCAAAATCTAATAAATCTTTCAAAAGTCCACCATTTTTTAAGTTCTTTCAACTGATTATAAGAAAATTCTATTCTGGTTCCTTTATTGTTTTTCTTATGTTTTTCGAGTTTATTGTATTGTGTCTATTTGTTATAAAAATATCTTATCTTCGCCATTTTTTAGTTGATCTATTTTAAATTGAATACTAACGGGTATTTTTTTCTTAAAAGCGGATTTTATTTTTTCCTTTCTGATTTTTACTGAAATTTACGTTCACCTCCATTTATATAGTTAAAATTTCAAGTTCTCTTCAATTCCCATTTCCTAGTTTTTCTCTTCAAAAACATTGCTCCAACTGTTGGAAGTGCAACAAATCTTTCACCTAAACTAGCATCTTTTGATAAAAATCGATCCATTGCCTTATCTTGCAAAGTTTTATCCGCAATATGTCTGGAATTTGTGTCTCTATGTTTTTCATAAAAAATATCGTGTTTCCATAGCAGCTTGGTCTAATTTATTTATACCAGGATCTCCTCTTTTTAGTCCTTTTTTCGAGTTTTTGTGCCAGGCCCCAGATACTGAATAAGTTGGTACGTGTAATTCAAAAGGTAAATTGTGTGATAAAATCATTCAAAAGTCCGCTACCTTCAATCATAGATGAACTTATTGCTGGCAAAAACTCGCTTTAAATATTTAATTCCATCAGGTTTTTCAATCATTTCGTCAAGTTTGTTCGAAATAAAATCTTTAATTGCTTTCTTTTCATTCAAAAAATTGTTTATTTCCAGCCTTCTCTTGAGCATAAATATAATTAATAATTCCATCGAGTTTTGTCAAATCGTAGATTATATTTGTACTCAATCTTATTATCATTGTATTTTCTTACACCTGATCCTTCGATTCGTTTTTTCCCAAATTGGTTTAATCAAATTGATATATTTTTTTACCTCTACTTGACTTAGGCTTCTTAGTAGATGGATCATTATTTTTGTAAATTGAGTCAGATTCCCATAAAATTTCTGTATACTTTTTCAAATCTTCTTCAGAATATAAATTATCTTTTGCGAACGTCATTGTCTGTTAATAATCTCCATAAACCTTGAGTACCTTCGTACATATTTTTTCATTAATAATTATATCATTTTGTTCAAAATTAACGGGTAAATTTCCAATCATAAAACTTTTCTTTTTTCTATCCCAATACAAACCAAATTTATCATCCTTCGCTCTAGGAAGAAATTTTTTAACCAATTTCACCAATTATTATATCCGTTGTTCCAGGACTTATTGGTTCAACTATGGTAGAGTCTTCAATGATTCGAGGTCTAAATGGTGTTGAAGATGGTAATTTTGGCAATTCAAAACTCAGATTCTGGAATCGAAAATATCGGCAAATTGTCGTACAACTGGAACCAAATTCATTAAATTTTGATTATCGCTTAAAACATTTTCAATTTTGCCCTCAACATTTTTTATTGCAGAAGTTACAGGTTGATTAATTTTTTGAATAAGTTCTTTGTTCTTCTTCATCAATTCGAATCTGTTCTTTAAATTCTTTGATTAAATTTCTTTTCGATTTGATCAAGTTTTTTTCGCTTCTTCAGAAGTTACGTTCACCATTTATTTAGGAAAATTTTGAAACGTGGAACACGAAACGTGGAACGTAAAACGTGAACGTGGAACGTAAAAACGTGAACGTGGAACGTAAAACGTGAACGTGGGAACGTAAAATAACGTGAACAGATTTTACCGTTTTTCAGTTGTTTTTCATAATGTAAATAAATAAGTAAAGATAATGTAAAAAATAATTGTAACAAATATTTTATCAAGTAGATTTGCCAGACCACTGAGCAGCATTTATATTAGAAAATTTATTCAAATATTTACCATTTTTAGGCTTCAAAGTTAGATTAATAGTTAAAAATCCGTAGTCTTCCTTCCAAAATTTTATCACACAGCTCATTAAATTGGTTAAAACTCATATCAGATCCCACATAATTGTTATAAAATCTTTCTGCGAAATAGTGATCATCTTGCTTAAAAATACACAAACATATTCAGATTATTTCTTATAACTTGTTTAATCAACCTTTGAAAAGCATTGGGAAAGATAGATACAAGATATGTTTTTGTGACGAGACATTACGAAATATTCCTTAATAACGTCCTGATTTTCCAAAATACAATCATCAAAAACGATTAACGAATTGGGTTTACACTCGCTTAACGGAAACTATGTCCTCGGAAAGCATTATAAAAATATGATATTTTCTTACTTAAGTTTTTCTCAATATTTTCAAATCTTTTCTTGCAATTTTTTATAAGCGTCTTGTTCTAAAGATTTACTAAAAACATACAAATTGGAATAAGGAATCAACCTATTGTAGATAAAATTCAATAATAAAGTTTGTTTTTCCACATCCACTTGAACCAACAATTAACCAATCTGATTGGTTTGATCTTTCTTATTTTCTTCAAACGTTTGAAGTTTTATCTGATCTTTTTGCTTTTAAAAATTTCTCCATTTACAATAGAAGATTTTCATCTTGAAGCAACGCTTGCGAAAATGAAGCTGTTCAAGTTGACTTCAGAAAGCTCTAAATTAGTTTTAAACTTTGGAACATCCTATACACTTAGAGGAAGAATCAAATTATTTTATCGGTTTAAGCGGTTTTTTATTCTGACAATTTTGTAATAAATATTAGTGAAGTTCTCCTTATTGTAATAGGATTTAGTGAGAAGAAACATAACAAAATATTATGGTTTAAACAAAGGATATTATACTTTCGATCAAATTAAAAATTCCCTTAAAAATTATCTAAAAACATTCAAACAATCAGATAAATCTTTAAACTTTGACGAAACACAGTTTGAAATGCAAAAAAATTATCTCTCTAATAAAATTCAAATAAAATCACCAGTAAGACATAATGTTTTCAGCAATTATTGTAGATTTGTTTTAGAGGGTTTGTTCAAGAAACTATTGAGCCAAATTCAGGTATTTAGGAAATAAAAAACGCCAAAATTTAGACCTTTCGATGTAATTGAAGTGCACTGCAATCTCGTTGAACCTAGTTTTGAAAATCATACCGAACATTTACACAAAGAATCTGAAATTTTGTAACACTTTTTTCCCAAATGTTGCTTATGGATCAAAAATCAGTGAAAAACCGAATGAAATCGATTATATTTCCAATTAGAAAAAATATTAAAAGAATTCAAAAAATCGTTTCTAACTATACAAGACTCTGAAGGAAATCTATTAAATAATGAGAGTAAAACAACAATATATTTAAGATTGTCGAAAGAATGATGAATCAAGGGGGGAACGAATCGTTCTTACCTTCAAACTTTCCAAACGAGTTGATAATGATGATAAAATACCAATACTTTTATCTAAAAGATAAGGTAGCCCTCGAGGGCCACCTCACAAGTATTCACAAAAAATACGAAGTAAAGACAAATGTTAAAGAAAAATACAAAAAGCTTTGAAAACATAGATTCTGACAAGGGTATCGAATCGCGACCTCTTTCAAAATCTTCATCCTGACCCTGTTTTCATCAATGAATCAGGACTTTATACTCAAAATAAAAATTGCTTGTTAAATTTTATTTTCTATCTAAATGGAGTCAGTTGTAGACCTACTTAATAATCAACTAAAATTCAATAACAAACATATCTTTACGATTGTTGACGAAAACAATGTGATCTGGTTTAAGGCTAAAGACGTAGCAAAAATTCTAGAATATGAAAATACTATGCAAACGATCAGAATAAACGTTGACGAAGATGATAAAAACCTTCTATTTTAATCTAAATATAAGGGGGGCTATAAATAGCTTACCTTCAAACTTCCAAAATAACACTGTTTTCGTTAATGAATCTGGGCTTTATTCTCAAAATAAAAAATTACTAGTTAAATTTTTTTTTCTATCTAAATGGACGTCAGTTGTGAATATACTCAAATTCAATAATAAAGAAATTTTAACATTTGTTGACGAAAATAATGAATTTTGGTTTAAGGCGAAAGATGTTGCATGAGGTTTTAGAATATAAAGATACGAAGAAAGCAAATTAAAGAACATGTCAAAGAAAAAAATATAAAAAAAGCTTCGAAAAACATACATTCTGAAGGTAGGGGTGATTCGCCCCCGCCTTCAAACTTTCAAAAAAACACTGTTTTTCATCAAATGAAGCAGGCATATATTCTTTAATCTTGAAATCTAAAATGAAAATAGCAGAAATGTTTCAAGATTGGGTTTTAGAAGAAGTTTTACCAAGTATTCGTAAATTTGGTGTGTACAAACTTGAAAACAAGATTAAATATTTAGAGGACGAAGATTAAACACTTGCAAATTAAAGATGAAATAAAAACGGAAATAATCGCAAAACAAAGTGTAAAAATTGACTTAATGAAACCAAGACCTTGTTTGTAAAGATTTTGTTGCCTAAGAAAAAAACACCATGTTTTTGTATTAATTAAGAAGAATCACATGTGGGAATATCCCTTATTTTACGTTATCAGAGCTCAAAAGAGAGAAATACCGAGAAGATTGAAAGAACTTGAAATTGATTACCCAGAAATGGAAATTTTATTAAGACAAGGAGATCCAAATAGTATAAATCTCTACAACCAAATGAAAGATCTTTGAATATTTTATACAACGGAAATCATTTTACTACAAATATGGCAGAATCTCGACTGAATTTATAGAATAATCTAAATTACACGATGAAAATGTTTCTAAATTTTACTAAAAACTCTCGATTTATTATATTTTGTTTGTAAATGTTTAGCATAACTAGGTAACCATTGTAAAATCTTTTTTTCAATATTCACAAGGCATTTCGTTTTTATAACTTTCGCTGAAAATTTTTTTAGCACAATCTTTGCAAAAAGCATCATTTTCTATCTTTACTATACTGCCAGTTATTAAATTCAGAAATATTTTTAATTTCTTTACAAAAGTAACACTTTTTTTCTCTTCTAAAGTTAATTTGTCCATTTTATCATATAATTCCTTACAATAACAGTCTTTTCTATTCTCTTCTTGACACTTTGTACATTTCTTTTGAGACTCCATTTATATAGAAAAAAATTATAGCTTGACTTTCTCAATTCATATTCGTAAACACTTCCGTTTATTTCTTCAAGTTTTCAAAGTTTCCAAGTTTATTTAATTCGTCTAATATATCAGATTTTGCTTCATTTTTATAGCCATACGGTACTGTATCGATCTTATTTTCTAGGACATTTCTCTTATCATCTTTTAGCGTTTAGTGCCAGTTTGTTTATGGTGATGGTATACAATTCATGTTTATAGCTTTTGATTACTGTCATCTCCCTAAATTCTTCTTTATCTTCGAACAAACATCTCTTCAAGTTTTCGATATTTATTGTTTTATTTACACAACGCTTCTCTTAATTCCTTTACACCTAACTGGATTTTTTGTCTAGATATTTGTACGAGTAAGCTCTTTGATCTTAAACCACAAAATTCTTCTTATATCTCGCCGTTCAATTCGTCTTTGAATTTCCCTATTACCTTCTTATTTTTAGTAGTGAAAACATTCATGATCTTTTGGATAGTCGCTCGTATCGAAATCATCTATATTTTTCTTAATAATTTTAAAGGGATCTCGTTTCAATTCTAAGAAATAACTGTCTGTGTCCATGTAACACAGATTCAAATCTGGATCAAACTTCTTTAATTTTGTTGTAATAAAACTCCGTACATTAACAATTTTGAAAGGTCAAGAACTGAAAAACCTATGTAGATCGGCTTGTTAAATTAACTTTCTGCTTGTACAATGTGACTCGCTATACAGTTGTCGTCAAAGATGTTAAAGCATTTGAAATTTGTTTTCTTAGCTTGTTTCATTGAAAATTCTTCATTCTCCTAGTCTAATATCACATCTGTTTTCTCACATTTTTCCATAGATTTTCCAAAAACAGAGTTGTTCAATCAGCTTGTAAAAATCTTTCTCAAAGTCGCTTGTAGCTTTGGTTCCTCATGTTTTGATGTTTAAACATTCAATGTACTTTTTCATAAAAAAGGCTTCTGATCCATAAATGATGGCGATAAACTCGTATTCCCACGACTGTTTCTAAAAAATCATACCTTGATTTCCAAATAGAACTTCAAATCTTCATCCGATACTGAACAACGTTATTCAGTTTTTTATCCAGTAGAGTTGTGCAAGAAGTTTTACGGTTTTTGGGAAAATGTTCTGGAGCAGACACAGAGGTAAATCCTTGGTATGAATGTTCGTGTAAAGTTTGTATGGATATTCTAGATCTGACTTCAACGAATATAGCCATAATCCTTCGTCGCCAAGTGAGTTCCAAAATTGTTTTCTTGCCATTCTGTCTGTTTTGTGGTAAGTTTGGTAATGGATCCATTCACACTTGATTTCGTTATTAATATGGTTAAATTTTATAGCCATGAGGCCATACTACCCATAAAAGGTTGTTTTGCATACGGACCGTACAACAATATTGTTATTCAGGGCTTTGTCCTTATTCAAAAATCTTTTAAAATATTTAGTTAATTTGCCTTTTCACATATCGTTAGTATAATACACTGAGAAATGCCGAAGTTCCCCGCGAATACCTTAATTTTCGATATCATCAAATACATGTTTATTCAATCACTAGATTAATTGGTAATTCTATCTGCGTTAATTTTTAACATAGGCGAATCCCAGAGCCAAGACTGGGAGCTGTTAGACAGAATATTGTGCCTGGATGCAAGTTTATTATAGCAATTCAAGACAAAAATATATCCTAAAATTTTTTCAAGAGAGTATCAGCGGTAGCAATAGAACATCTTGAATGTTATACGAGATCGGAGTAATTTTCCTATATTTTATTACTTTTAATTTGTTTCCATTACATTTAAGTAGTGTTGAAAAATCTTTGCTCAGATATGCATTCCTTCAACGTCTGTTCAAAGAAGTTGAAATGAGAAATCTTAGAATATTTTCTCCTCAATTCTTTCTGTGTAATCCTAGAAGTTGTTTCAAATAGCTATCGATATAATTCAATATAGGGAAATAATTCATTTTTCCAGATTAGAATTTTAAAGTATACATTTCTTCTTCGTCCATTTGGGTTGTTCTATCTAGAATTTGCGTTTCAGAACCTATCTTTGTATAAAAATGAATTTGGTATGTTTTGATAATCATCTTTTTTGAGGTTTTTGAAGCTAACTTTTTCTTTTCTATAGACGGATGCGCATAAATCTGAAACGTGTAATCTACGAAAGAAAACTTGATGAACTTTCTTTGGTTAATCATCTTCAAGACTCCAAATACCCATATCCTGAATATTACTGAATAATTTATGTATTTTTCATCGGTGTTATTTGCCGATCAAATCAACGTTTTCCATATTGTTTATCGAGCCCAACTCTTTTATGTACAAATGAAGTATCGTAACATGAACATTATTGTGGTCAGATACACTGGGAATATTTCTGAGGAAAATTTGGAGATTCCCAAGTTACACAGATAAGAGTGTAGCTGAACCTCTAAATTTACCTGTTTATAAATGACAATGATCTCGTACTTTTTTCTTGTTTGATTATACAAGAACCCTCATCATTCACAAAATATGTGGCAAAGATTTTTAATTTTGAATATGCAATTGTTCTATCTTCTTCGAGGGCGGTCAAATTTCATAGGTATTTGCTATATTCTGTAGAATTATAATCTTTTTAGCTAATGTATGTTATTCGAATAATTTATTAAGTTCTTCAAAACAATTATTATCGCAGGAACATTTGGTCAAATCTTTCTTCATTTATTTGCTTCGAATAACAATATCGGCTTGTAACATACGATTGGTCACATTTAGACAGCTTTAATTCTATATAGAGTAAAACCGATATGGAAATGTGCTTCTGAATCTTGGTTTGTGGATCGTGATTTTTGCGGATTGCTTATTTTTGCATGTGGAATCTTCTCTAAATATGCTTTTCAAAAATTCCATATAAATAACGTAAATGGATGAGAAAATATTTTCTTTGTGATGAATTAATAAATGTTTTGTTGTTATTGAACCTTGGAAACGGGCATTATTGTCGCTTACAAAACTATTCGTGAAAATTATTACAAAGGATTTTCTTAAATGGTCTGGTATAATTGAATCTCCAGTATTTGGTAGAAAATGGCATTAAACATCCTTTCTGCAGTAGAGAAATTTTTTATTTTTTTATACACACTTAAGATAACTGAATCAAAAAATACAAGTTTCTGGTTTAAAATCTGTTATCAAAACATTAGTGATATTTTTTTCATCCTTTGTTTTTACATATCTACAATAACATTGAGATTCTTCTAATTTAGGCGTCAATAGATACAACTTCTGATAATTTTGCAACGGAACAATAATTGAGTTTTTTACATCAAAACTAATAGACATTTGAGCAGACATTTATATCGGATAGATTAGTTAACTCTTGCTTTACTAGCTTATCGGTTTTTATCAAATAATTTGTAAAATCTGTATTAAAGAACATGTGAGGATAGCCTTCGAAACCTGAAAATATCTCGTACATTTACAAATAATTTGTTCGTATTGTATTTTTTTGCCTCTATCAGCATTCCTTTTCAGGTTTTTTCAATAGCACATCGGAATAGAATATAAATAAAGCAATAATCGATCTGTTATTTTGTGATATTTATACAAGCCTTTTCTTATCTTATGTATTTTCTGTTGGTGTAAAATTCGATATAGGTATCCTGGCGTTCATAAAGTTCGTAGTTTGATTAAGGCTCAAAAATCAGTTGTTTACAGCGTTTTGTGAATGTCCATTCCAGAAATCCTCGATTTTGGAATGATTTGTCCTGTTTCTCGATGTGTTAATTTTATTTAGAATTGCTTAGTAATTAAATCGTTTATGTCAAGAAGACTATCGTGTCTGCTTTTATAGTAAAGTAACATTGGAGCCCAGAAGGGGTTTTTTGTGTTTGTCACCGTATCACTAAAGTACGGTTACGGTATTCGCATTTCTAAAGAGAAGATAGCCCCTTCATATTTTTAAACGGTTATCTTTGAAATTTTTTATTCGATTAAACTTTTTTTAATTTTCAGGACGCAAAAATAGGAAAGATATATTGTAAGATTGTAACATTGTAAATTTTTCATTAATTAAATTCGTTAAAAATTGTATTGGCTTGGAAAAGACCATGGATAGAGGATAGAAACTTCTAACATCATATGATAATTTTCGGGGTTTCCTCATTAAGAGTATTTTTGTCAAGTTTTCTTCGATCGATTTCAGACTTAAAGTTTTAGTCGATTGATTTTTCAATGGACAATTATTCCTCAATTCATCAACTGACCTAGCGAATTGATTGAATTTTTAATTCGATCTTATAAAAAATAGATTGTAAGAATCTTTTTTCTAATTTCCCTTAAAATTTTATTCTTTATTTTCACTGCAGGACTTTTTTCTATATTTGTACATTCTTTTCAGATGATTCGACAATTTGATTTTGCATTTCTTCTCTTTAGCCCAGAAATTCCCCTCAAATAATATTAGTTTCTTTCTATCAATATAAGTTCTTTAGTTTTTTTTCTAGATGATTTTTGTGATTAATAATGCCTGGTAAAATGATGTTCGAAAACATCATTTTTTGGCAAGTACGGGCAGGATATCTTTTTCCCCTCTGCCATTTTAAAATAGGAAAAATTTGAATGTGCCAAGTCTTTAACTATTTTAGTGAAATATCTTTTTATTATAGCTGAAAAATAGCAATAATTCAGTTAGATTTCTAAGGATTTTTTTACTCAAAGTTTGATAAAAATCATCACACACAATTTTAATGGTTTTAAACAGCCCTTTGAATTCTTCTATTTAAAGAAGAAAAATTTGTTATAACCTCTAACACTTTGAAAAGTTGGAGAATTTTAGACTAAGATATTTTTTAACAACAAATCAGCGACGAAATTGAGTAGTAAAACAGCTGTAGATTTCTTTCATCCTGATGTTAATTATAGAACAAAATCCTGTAAACTATAAGGACTTAAAATGTAATTGGAAAAAATAAGTATAGTTTTATAGTAATAATAAAAGGGTACTTTATATTTACTATATTTTGGTTATTGATATGGGAGGTAATTTAAATTCTATACATAGCTATTTTTGTATCATATATTTTTTTTCTTTAACTTTTCCAAGATATTGTATTCATTAAGATTATTAATATATATTACAACAGAATTATATTCGAGAAAGTATCGTTTCACGAGTTATCTAACTTATTTTAAGACAGCTAAAAATATCAGCAATAATCTAAGAGAATTTCATTAAGATTTTCAGGATTTTTTTCAAAAAAACTCTAGTATACTATGCACCTTAAGAGCTGTGGTTTATGACTCCTAAAAAACACGAGTGTTATTTTTAGAGGTCAAAACCCCGGTTTTTTTGGTGGTATTTTGGAAAGTATAGTTTTGAATTTTTCACCACTTAAAAGTTAGTAGAAGTATTAATATTTATTTTTCTATAGTAAATGGCGCGTGTTACAAGAGTTGAATAAGGTATTGGTGAATTTTAAAGTTTCAAAGAATACAAGAGATCTAATAGAATATAGTAAGGAAAATAAGAAAAGACAAAAATTGTGAAATCTGGAGAAAATAAAAGATAAATTCGGGTTTACAATAATTGCCGAGTTAGGCGAAGGATTTGTAACGAGTACACCTTGCCAAACAGATTTTTGTACTGTTTTGGGATGAAAAAAAAGATTAAAGAATTGAACAAAAATGAAAAATTACACTTGGTATGTTACTGGAAAGAAGACTATTAAAGGATAAAGAAAACTGTTTGTTACAATTAACTTTCGTGTGGAATAAAGATTATCGAAGATTTCTGGATATTATTCATTAAAAACAGCCTTAGAAATTAGAAGCCTACAATGAACCAGTAAAAAACGGTCCTATAGATTCGGTTTAATTATTTTCATATCTTGAGTTTTACAGATTAGTATTATTGTTCCTTTAAACAGTATTTTACGTATGATTATCTGTACTGTCCCCAAAAGTGAGTTTTTTTACCTAGAACCCTTACATTCATATTCCTACTTATATTATATAATATTATATATAAAATATAATAGGAGATATATATATAAAATATATATATATATATAAATAGTATATTATACTAATTTACAAGAGCAATAGGATTGAGGAAGTAATTAATTTAAAATATATTAAATAAATATAACAACAGACACTAAAAATGTAATTTATACAATAACAAACCCCATTCATTAGCATGCATAAAATCTACCATCTGATTATAAATAGACAGAATAGGCAAATTGCACCGATGTTTATATATATTTTTTGAATACGTTGTATCGTAGGAAGAAAATATCTACAAATACATTGTACTATTTTCAATCATTTCCAAAAGCTTATTTTTTTATTAAATTAAATTACGTATATTATGTATTAAATGATAAAATTTTCAATGTATACGTTTTATAAGAATTTTGGTTTTCTATCATATTGCAATGGGAATACATTTACTTGAATGGATATATTGGTAAACTGTACATATCCTGGATTTTGTATATAAAACAAGTAATGTATTCTATCTATTATTAATTAGTGAATAAAATCAAATTCGCTTTTGAAACTGAAGTTGTAATTTGGGTGAATTTAAGATGAGTAAGTGTTAATAATTGGAGGGACACAACATTTTGGTATAAATGTGTATCGTTAAAAGTGCCTGCAAACACACAAAGGTCTACACAACAAAACACACTGATATCTGTACCTGAAGATTGGAATCCAATGAATTCCGAAATGTACATAGTGTAATAAAAATAAAAAAGTTAAATATAAAGGTGTTAAAGTTTTATTTTATATGTATGTTAAATATAGTTATATATATAATAAAATTATATATATATATATATAAATATATATATATATATATATT